>NW_026878468.1:0-23657 GCF_032173495.1 Musca vetustissima | reverse complement strand
AATTGAAATGTCTCGAAATGTACTTTCAGAATATACACACCTTATGCCGAAAAACAAACTTTTCTCGATTTTCATTGCTAACGGATATTTCTCGATTTTCATTGGACCCACATCAGTTGAAAGGCCTCGAAATGTACTTTCAGAATATATACACCTTATGCCGAAAAGCAAACTTTCGCCTAACGGATTTTCTCGATTTTCATTGCAAGGCTCAGTGACAGTGGGGACTCTGTGTACAAAAACGTCATATTGCGCAAAAACTAAAATGGACGCAGTATGGAGACCCACATCAAGTGAAAGGTCTCGAAACGTACTTTCAGAATATATACACCTTATGCCGATAAACAAACTTTCGACTAACGGATTTTCTCGATTTTCATTGCAAGTCTCAGTGACAGTGTGGATCTGTGTAGAAAACGTCATATTGCGCAAAAACTAAAATGGACGCAGTATGGAGACCCACATCAATTGAAAGGTCTCGAAATGTACTTTCAGAATATATACACCTTGTGCCGAAAACCAAACTTTCGCCTAACGGATTTTCTCGATTTTCATTGCAAGTCCCAGTGACAGTGGGGACTCTGTGTAAAAAACGTCATATTGCGCAAAAACTAAAATGGACGCAGTATGGAGACCCACATCAATTGAAAGGTCTCGAAATGTACTTTCAGAATATATACACCTTATGCCGAAAAACAAACTTTCGCCTAACGGATTTTCTCGATTTTCATTGCAAGTCTCAGTGACAGTGGGGACTCTGTGTAGAAAACGTCATATTGCGCAAAAACTAAAATGGACGCAGTATGGAGACCCACATCAATTGAAAGGTTTCGAAATGTACTTTCAGAATATATACACCTTATGCCGAAAAACAAACTTTCGCCTAACGGATTTTCTCGATTTTCCTTGCAAGTCCCAGTGACAGTGGGGACTCTGTGTAGAAAACGTCATATTGCGCAAAAACTAAAATGGACGCAGTATGGAGACCCACATCAATTGAAATGTCTCGAAATGTACTTTCAGAATATATACACCTTGTGCCGAAAACCAAACTTTCACCTAACGGATTTTCTCGATTTTCATTGCAAGTCTCAGTGACAGTGGGGACTCTGTGTAGAAAACGTCATATTGCGCAAAAACTAAAATGAACGCAGTATGGAGACCCACATCAATTGAAAGGTCTCGAAATTTACTTTCAGAATATATACACCTTATGCCGAAAAACAAACTTTCGCTTAACGGATTTTCTCGATTTTCATTGCAAGTCTCAGTGACAGTGGGGACTCTGTGTAGAAAACGTCATATTGCGCAAAAACTAAAATGGACGCAGTATGGAGACCCACATCAATTGAAAGGTCTCGAAATGTACTTTCAGAATATATACACCTTATGCCGAAAAACAAACTTTCGCCTAACGGATTTTCTCGATTTTCATTGCAAGTCTCAGTGACAGTGGGGACTCTGTGTACAAAAACGTCATATTGCGCAAAAACTAAAATGGACGCAGTATGGAGACCCACATCAATTGAAAGGTCTCGACACCTTGTGCCGAAAACCAAACTTTCTCGATTTTCATTGCCTAACGGATTTTCTCGATTTTCATTGCAAGTCCCAGTGACAGTGGAGACTCTGTGTAGAAAACGTCATATTGTGCAAAAACTAAAATGGACGCAGTATGGAGACCCACATCAATTGAAAGGCCTCGAAATGTACTTTCAGAATATATACACCTTATGCCGAAAAGCAAACTTTCGCCTAACGGATTTTCTCGATTTTCATTGCAAGGCTCAGTGACAGTGGGGACTCTGTGTACAAAAACGTCATATTGCGCAAAAACTAAAATGGACGCAGTATGGAGACCCACATCAATTGAAAGGTCTCGAAATGTACTTTCAGAATATATACACCTTATGCCGAAAAACAAACTTTGTAGAAAACGTCATATTGCGCAAAAACTAAAATGGACGCAGTATGGCGACCCACATCAATTGAAAGGTGCTCGAAATGTACTTTCATGAATATAAACCTTGTGCCTTTCGCCTAACGGATTTTCTCGATTTTCATTGCAAGTCCCAGTGACAGTGGGGACTCTGTGTAGAAAACGTCATATTGCGCAAAAACTAAAATGGACGCAGTATGGAGACCCACATCAATTGAAAGGTCTCGAAATGTACTTTCAGAATATATACACCTTGTGCCGAAAACAAACTTTCGCCTAACGGATTTTCTCGATTTTCATTGCAAGTCCCAGTGACATTGGAGACTCTGTGTAGAAAACGTCATATTGCGCAAAAACTAAAATGGACGCAGTATGGAGACCCACATCAATTGAAAGGTCTCGAAATGTACTTTCAGAATATATACACCTTATGCCGAAAAACAAACTTTCGCCTAACGGATTTTCTCGATTTTCATTGCAAGTCTCAGGGACAGTGGGGACTCTGTGTACAAAAACGTCATATTGCGCAAAAACTAAAATGGACGCAGTATGGAGACCCACATCAAGTGAAAGGTCTCGAAACGTACTTTCAGAATATATACACCCTATGCCGAAAACAAACTTTCGACTAACGGATTTTCTCGATTTTCATTGCAAGTCTCAGTGACAGTGGGGACTCTGTGTAGAAAACGCCATATTGCGCAAAAACTAAAATGGACGCAGTATGGAGACCCACATCAATTGAAAGGTCTCGAAATGTACTTTCAGAATATATACACCTTGTGCCGAAAACCAAACTTTCGCCTAACGGATTTTCTCGATTTTCATTGCAAGTCTCAGTGACAGTGGGGACTCTGTGTAGAAAACGTCATATTGCGCAAAAACTAAAATGGACGCAGTATGGAGACCCACATCAAGTGAAAGGTCTCGAAATGTACTTTCAGAATATATACACCTTATGCCGAAAAACAAACTTTCGCCTAACGGATTTTCTCGATTTTCATTGCAAGTCTCAGTGACAGTGGGGACTCTGTGTAGAAAACGTCATATTGCGCAAAAACTAAAATGGACGCAGTATGGAGACCCACATCAATTGAAAGGTTTCGAAATGTACTTTCAGAATATATACACCTTATGCCGAAAAACAAACTTTCGCCTAACGGATTTTCTCGATTTTCATTGCAAGTCCCAGTGACAGTGGGGACTCTGTGTAGAAAACGTCATATTGCGCAAAAACTAAAATGGACGCAGTATGGAGACCCACATCAATTGAAAGGTCTCGAAATGTACTTTCAGAATATATACACCTTGTGCCGAAAACCAAACTTTCACCTAACGGATTTTCTCGATTTTCATTGCAAGTCTCAGTGACAGTGGGGACTCTGTGTAGAAAACGTCATATTGCGCAAAAACTAAAATGAACGCAGTATGGAGACCCACATCAATTGAAAGGTCTCGAAATTTACTTTCAGAATATATACACCTTATGCCGAAAAACAAACTTTCGCTTAACGGATTTTCTCGATTTTCATTGCAAGTCTCAGTGACAGTGGGGACTCTGTGTAGAAAACGTCATATTGCGCAAAAACTAAAATGGACGCAGTATGGAGACCCACATCAATTGAAAGGTCTCGAAATGTACTTTCAGAATATATACACCTTATGCCGAAAAACAAACTTTCGCCTAACGGATTTTCTCGATTTTCATTGCAAGTCTCAGTGACAGTGGGGACTCTGTGTAGAAAACGTCATATTGCGCAAAAACTAAAATGGACGCAGTATGGAGACCCACATCAATTGAAAGGTCTCGAAATGTACTTTCAGAATATATACACCTTGTGCCGAAAACCAAACTTTCTCGATTTTCATTGCCTAACGGATTTTCTCGATTTTCATTGCAAGTCCCAGTGACAGTGGAGACTCTGTGTAGAAAACGTCATATTGTGCAAAAACTAAAATGGACGCAGTATGGAGACCCACATCAGATGAAAGGCCTCGAAATGTACTTTCAGAATATATACACCTTATGCCGAAAAGCAAACTTTCGCCTAACGGATTTTCTCGATTTTCATTGCAAGGCTCAGTGACAGTGGGGACTCTGTGTACAAAAACGTCATATTGCGCAAAAACTAAAATGGACGCAGTATAGAGCCCCACATCAACTGAAAGGCCTCGAAACGTACTTTTAGAATATATACACCTTATGCCGAAAAACAAACTTTGGCTTAACGGATTTTCTCGATTTTCATTGCAAGTCTCAGTGACAGTGTGGACTCTGGGTAGAAAACGCCATATTGCGCAAAAACTAAAATGGATGCAGTATGGAGACCCACATCAATTGAAAGGTTTCGAAATGTACTTTCAGAATATATACACCCTATGCCGAAAAAACAAACTTTCGCCTAACGGATTTTGTCGATTTTCCTTGCAAGTCTCAGTGACAGTGGGGACTCTGTGTAGAAAACGTCATATTGCGCACAAACTAAAATGGACGCAGTATAGAGCCCCACATAAATTGAATATATACACCTTGTGCCGAAAACCAAACTTTCACCTAACGGATTTTCTCGATTTTCATTGCCTAACGGATTTTCTCGATTTTCATTGCAAGTCCCAGTGACAGTGGAGACTCTGTGTAGAAAACGTCATATTGTGCAAAAACTAAAATGGACGCAGTATGGAGACCCACATCAGTTGAAAGGTCTCGAAACCTACTTTCAGAATATATACACCTTATGCCAAAAAAATAATTTTTCGCCTAACGGATTTTCTCGATTTTCATTGCAAGGCTCAGTGACAGTGGGGACTCTGTGTACAAAAACGTCATATTGCGCAAAAACTAAAATGGACGCAGTATGGAGACCCACATCAAGTGAAAGGTCTCGAAACGTACTTTCAGAATATATACACCTTATGCCGATAAACAAACTTTCGACTAACGGATTTTCTCGATTTTCATTGCAAGTCTCAGTGACAGTGTGGATCTGTGTAGAAAACGTCATATTGCGCAAAAACTAAAATGGACGCAGTATGGAGACCCACATCAAGTGAAAGGTCTCGAAATGTACTTTCAGAATATATACACCTTATGCCAAAAAACAAACTTCCGCCTAACGGATTTTCTCGATATTCATTGCAAATCTCAGTGACAGTGGGGACTCTGTGTAGAAAACGTCATATTGCGCAAAAACTAAAATGGACGCAGTATGGAGACCCACATCAAGTGAAAGGTCCCGAAACCTACTTTCAGAATATATACACTATATGCCAAAAAACAGACTTTCGCCTAACGGATTTTCTCGATTTTCATTGCAAGTCTCAGTGACAGTGGGGACTCTGTGTAGAAAACGTCATATTGCGCAAAAACTAAAATGGACGCAGTATGGAGAACCACATCAAGTGAAATGTCTTGAAACCTACTTTCAGAATATATACACCTTTCGCCGAAAAACAAACGTACTTTCAGAATATATACACCTTGTGCCGAAAACCAAACTTTCGCTTAACGGATTTTCTCGATTTTCATTGCAAGTCTCAGTGACAGTGGGGACTCTGTGTAGAAAACGTCATATTGCGCAAAAACTAAAATGAACGCAGTATGGAGACCCACATCAATTGAAAGGTCTCGAAATTTACTTTCAGAATA
Organism: Musca vetustissima; assembly: GCF_032173495.1. Taxonomy (NCBI): domain Eukaryota; kingdom Metazoa; phylum Arthropoda; class Insecta; order Diptera; family Muscidae; genus Musca; species Musca vetustissima. The sequence continues at coordinate 18,072 of NW_026878468.1, read as the reverse complement.
TATACACCTTATGCCGAAAAACAAACTTTCGTTTAACGGATTTTCTCGATTTTCATTGCAAGTCTCAGTGACAGTGGGGACTCTGTGTAGAAAACGTCATATTGCGCAAAAACTAAAATGGACGCAGTATAGAGCCCCACATCAATTGAAAGGTCTCGAAATGTACTTTCAGAATATATACACCTTATGCCGAAAAACAAACTTTCGCCTGACGGATTTTCTCGATTTTCATTGCAAGTCCCAGTGACAGTGGGGACTCTGTGTACAAAAACGACATATTGCGCAAAAACTAAAATGGACGCAGTATGGAGACCCACATCAATTGAAAGGTCTCGAAATGTGCTTTCAGAATATATACACCTTGTGCCGAAAAACAAACTTTCGCCTAACGGATTTTCTCGATTTTCATTGCAAGTCCCAGTGACAGTGGGGACTCTGTGTAGAAAACGTCATATTGCGCAAAAACTAAAATGGACGCAGTATGGAGACCCACATCAATTGAAATGCCTCGAAATGTACTTTCAGAATATATACACCTTGTGCCGAAAACCAAACTTTCACCTGACGGATTTTCTCGATTTTCATTGCAAGTCTCAGTGACAGTGGGGACTCTGTGTAGAAAACGCCATATTGCGCAAAAACTAAAATGGACGCAGTATGGAAACCCACATCAATTGAAAGGTCTCGAAATGTGGTTTCAGAATATATACACCTTGTGCCGAAAAACAAACTTTCGTCTAACGGATTTTCTCGATTTTCATTGCAAGTCTCAGTGACAGTGGGGACTCTGTGTAGAAAACGCCATATTGCGCAAAAACTAAAATGGACGCAGTATGGAGACCCACATCAATTGAAAGGTCTTGAAATGTACTTTCAGAATATATACACCATATGCCGGAAAACAAACCTTCGCCTAACGGATTTTCTCGATTTTGGTTGCAAGTCCCAGTGACAGTGGGGACTCTGTGTAGAAAACGTCATATTGCGCAAAAACTAAAATGGACGCAGTATGGAGACCCACATCAAGTGAAAGGTCTCGAAACGTACTTTCAGAATATATACACCTTATGCCGATAAACAAACTTTCGACTAACGGATTTTCTCGATTTTCATTGCAAGTCTCAGTGACAGTGTGGATCTGTGTAGAAAACGTCATATTGCGCAAAAACTAAAATGGACGCAGTATGGAGACCCACATCAATTGAAAGGTCTCGAAATGTACTTTCAGAATATATACACCTTGTGCCGAAAACCAAACTTTCGCCTAACGGATTTTCTCGATTTTCATTGCAAGTCTCAGTGACAGTGGGGACTCTGGGTAGAAAACGCCATATTGCGCAAAAACTAAACTGGACGCAGTATGGAGACCCACATCAATTGAAAGGTCTCGAAATGTACTTTCAGAATATATACACCTTGTGCCGAAAACCAAACTTTCGCTTAACGGATTTTCTCGATTTTCATTGCAAGTCTCAGTGACAGTGGGGACTCTGTGTAGAAAACGTCATATTGCGCAAAAACTAAAATGGACGCAGTATGGAGACCCACATCAATTGAAAGGTCTCGAAATGTACTTTCAGAATATATACACCTTATGCCGAAAAACAAACTTTCGCATATGGGACTTTCTCGATTTTCATTGCAAGTCCAGTGACAGTGGGGACTCTGTGTAGAAAACGCCATATTGCGCAAAAACTAAAATGGACGCAGTATGGAGACCCACATCAATTGAAAGGTCTCGAAATGTACTTTCAGAATATATACACTCTATGCCGAAAAACAAACTTTCGCCTAACGGACTTTCTCGATTTTCCTTGCAAGTCTCAGTGACAGTGGGGACTCTGTGTAGAAAACGCCATATTGCGCAAAAACTAAAATGGATGCAGTATTGAGACCCACATCAATTGAAAGGCCTCGAAATGTACTTTCAGAATATATACACCTTATGCCGAAAAACAAACTTTCGCCTAACGGATTTTCTCGATTTTCATTGCAAGTCTCAGTGACAGTGGGGACTCTGTGTAGAAAACGCCATATTGCGCAAAAACTAAAATGGACGCAGTATGGAGACCCACATCAATTGAAAGGTCTCGAAATGTACTTTCAGAATATATACACCTTGTGCCGAAAAACAAACTTTCGCCTAACGGATTTTCTCGATTTTCATTGCAAGGCTCAGTGACAGTGGGGACTCTGTGTAGAAAACATCATATTGCGCAAAAACTAAAATGAACGCAGTATGGAGACCCACATCAATTGAAAGGTCTCGAAATTTACTTTCAGAATATATACACCTTATGCCGAAAAACAAACTTTCGCTTAACGGATTTTCTCGATTTTCATTGCAAGTCTCAGTGACAGTGGGGACTCTGTGTAGAAAACGTCATATTGCGCAAAAACTAAAATGGACGCAGTATAGAGCCCCACATCAATTGAAAGGTCTCGAAATTTACTTTCAGAATATATACACCTTATGCCGAAAAACAAACTTTCCCCTAACGGATTTTCTCGATTTTCATTGCAAGGCTCAGTGGCAGTGGGGACTCTGTGTACAAAAAAGTCATATTGCGCAAAAACTAAAATGGACGCAGTATGGAGACCCACATCAAGTGAAAGGTCTCGAAACGTACTTTCAGAATATATACACCTTATGCCGATAAACAAACTTTCGACTAACGGATTTTCTCGATTTTCATTGCAAGTCTCAGTGACAGTGTGGATCTGTGTAGAAAACGTCATATTGCGCAAAAACTAAAATGGACGCAGTATGGAGACCCACATCAATTGAAAGGTCTCGAAATGTACTTTCAGAATATATACACCTTGTGCCGAAAACCAAACTTTCGCCTGACGGATTTTCTCGATTTTCATTGCAAGTCTCAGTGACAGTGGGGACTCTGTGTAGAAAACGTCATATTGCGCAAAAACTAAAATGGATGCAGTATGGAGACCCACATCAATTGATTGTACAAAAACGTCATATTGCGCAAAAACTAAAATGGACGCAGTATGGAGACCCACATCAAGTGAAAGGTCTCGAAACGTACTTTCAGAATATATACACCTTATGCCGATAAACAAACTTTCGCCTAACGGATTTTCTCGATTTTCATTGCAAGTCTCAGTGACAGTGTGGATCTGTGTAGAAAACGTCATATTGCGCAAAAACTAAAATGGACGCAGTATGGAGACCCACATCAATTGAAAGGTCTCGAAATGTACTTTCAGAATATATACACCTTGTGCCGAAAACCAAACATTCACCGAACGGATTTTCACAATTTTCATTGCCTAACGGATTTTCTCGATTTTCATTGCAAGTCTCAGTGACAGTGGGGACTCTGTGTACAAAAACGTTATATTGCGCAAAAACTAAAATGGACGCAGTATGGAAAACCACATTAAGTGAAAGGTCTCGAAACCTATTTTCAGAATATATACACCTTATGCCAAAAAACAAACTTTCGGCTATCGGATTTTCTCGATTTTCATTGCAAGTCCCAGTGACAGTGGGGACTCTATTTAGAAAACGTCATATTGCGCAAAAACTAAAATGGACGCAGTATGGAGACCCACATCAATTGATTGTACAAAAACGTCATATTGCGCAAAAACTAAAATGGACGCAGTATGGAGACCCACATCAAGTGAAAGGTCTCGAAACGTACTTTCAGGATATATACACCTTATGCCGATAAACAAACTTTCGACTAACGGATTTTCTCGATTTTCATTGCAAGTCTCAGTGACAGTGTGGATCTGTGTAGAAAACGTCATATTGCGGAAAAACTAAAATGGACCCACATCAATTGAAAGGTTTCGAAATGTACTTTCAGAATATATACACCTTATGCCGAAAAACAAACTTTCGCCTAACGGATTTTCTCGATTTTCCTTGCAAGTCCCAGTGACAGTGGGGACTCTGTGTAGAAAACGTCATATTGCGCAAAAACTAAAATGGACGCAGTATGGAGACCCACATCAATTGAAATGTCTCGAAATGTACTTTCAGAATATATACACCTTGTGCCGAAAACCAAACTTTCACCTAACGGATTTTCTCGATTTTCATTGCAAGTCTCAGTGACAGTGGGGACTCTGTGTAGAAAACGTCATATTGCGCAAAAACTAAAATGAACGCAGTATGGAGACCCACATCAATTGAAAGGTCTCGAAATTTACTTTCAGAATATATACACCTTGTGCCGAAAACCAAACATTCACCGAACGGATTTTCTCGATTTTCATTGTCTAACGGATTTTCTCGATTTTCATTGCAAGTCTCAGTGACAGTGGGGACCCTGTGTACAAAAACGTTATATTGCGCAAAAACTAAAATGGACGCAGTATGGAAAACCACATTAAGTGAAAGGTTTCGAAATGTACTTTCAGAATATATACACCTTATGCCGATAAACAAACTTTCGACTAACGGATTTTCTCGATTTTCATTGCAAGTCTCAGTGACAGTGGGGACTCTGTGTACAAAAACGTCATATTGCGCTAAAACTAAAATGGACGCAGTATGGAGACCCACATCAAGTGAAAGGTCTCGAAATGTACTTTCAGAATATATACACCTTGTGCCGAAAACCAAACATTCACCGAACGGATTTTCTCGATTTTCATTGTCTAACGGATTTTCTCGATTTTCATTGCAAGGCTCAGTGACAGTGGGGACTCTGTGTAGAAAACGTCATATTGCGCAAAAACTAAAATGGACGCAGTATGGAGACCCACATCAATTGAAAGGTTTCGAAATGTACTTTCAGAATATATACACCTTGTTCCGAAAACCAAACTTTCACCTAACGGATTTTCTCGATTTTCATTGCCTAACGGATTTTCTCGATTTTCATTGCAAGGCTCAGTGACAGTGGGGACTCTGTGTAGAAAACGTCATATTGCGCAAAAACTAAAATGGACGCAGTATGGAGACCCACATCAATTGAAAGGTTTCGAAATGTACTTTCAGAATATATACACCTTATGCCGAAAAGCAATCTTTCGCCTAACGGATTTTCTCGATTTTCCTTGCAAGTCCCAGTGACAGTGGGGACTCTGTGTAGAAAACGTCATATTGCGCAAAAACTAAAATGGACGCAGTATGGAGACCCACATCAATTGAAAGGCCTCGAAATGTACTTTCAGAATATATACACCTTATGCCGAAAAACAAATTTCGCCTAACGGATTTTCTCGATTTTCATTGCAAGTTGCAGTGACAGTGGTGACTCTGTGTAAAAAACGCCATATTGCGCAAAAACTAAAATGGACGCAGTATGGAGACCCACATCAATTGAAAGGTCTCGAAATGTGGTTTCAGAATATATACACCTTGTGCCGAAAAACAAACTTTCGCCTAACCGATTTTCTCGATTTTCATTGCAAGGCTCAGTGACAGTGGGGACTCTGTGTAGAAAACATCATATTGCGCAAAAACTAAAATGAACGCAGTATGGAGACCCACATCAATTGAAAGGCCTCGCAATTTACTTTCAGAATATATACACCTTATGCCGAAAAACAAACTTTCGCTTAACGGATTTTCTCGATTTTCATTGCAAGTCTCAGTGACAGTGGGGATTCTGTGTAGAAAACGTCATATTGCGCAAAAACTAAAATGGACGCAGTATAGAGCCCCACATCAATTGAAAGGTCTCGAAATTTACTTTCAGAATATATACACCTTATGCCGAAAAACAAACTTTCCCCTAACGGATTTTCTCGATTTTCATTGCAAGGCTCAGTGACAGTGGGGACTCTGTGTACAAAAAAGTCATATTGCGCAAAAACTAAAATGGACGCAGTATGGAGACCCACATCAAGTGAAAGGTCTCGAAACGTACTTTCAGAATATATACACCTTATGCCGATAAACAAACTTTCGACTAACGGATTTTCTCGATTTTCATTGCAAGTCTCAGTGACAGTGTGGATCTGTGTAGAAAACGTCATATTGCGCAAAAACTAAAATGGACGCAGTATGGAGACCCACATCAATTGAAAGGTCTCGAAATGTACTTTCAGAATATATACACCTTGTGCCGAAAACCAAACATTCACCGAACGGATTTTCTCGATTTTCATTGCCTAACGGATTTTCTCGATTTTCATTGCAAGTCCAGTGACAGTGGAGGCTCTGTGTACAAAAACGTCATATTGCGCAAAAACTAAAATGGACGCAGTATGGAGACCCACATCAAGTGAAAGGTCTCGAAACGTACTTTCAGAATATATACACCTTATGCCAAAAAACAAACTTTCGGCTAACGGGTTTTCTCGATTTTCATTGCAAGTCTCAGTGACAGTGGGGACTCTGTGTAGAAAACGTCATATTGCGCAAAAACTAAAATGGACGCAGTGACAGTGAGACTCAATTGTTGTACAAAAACGTCATATTGCGCAAAAACTAAAATGGACGCAGTATGGAGACCCACATCAAGTGAAAGGTCTCGAAACGTACTTTCAGAATATATACACCTTATGCCGATAAACAAACTTTCGACTAACGGATTTTCTCGATTTTCATTGCAAGTCTCAGTGACAGTGTGGATCTGTGTAGAAAACGTCATATTGCGCAAAAACTAAAATGGACGCAGTATGGAGACCCACATCAATTGAAAGGTTTCGAAATGTACTTTCAGAATATATACACCTTATGCCGAAAAACAAACTTTCGCCTAACGGATTTTCTCGATTTTCCTTGCAAGTCCCAGTGACAGTGGGGACTCTGTGTAGAAAACGTCATATTGCGCAAAAACTAAAATGGACGCAGTATGGAGACCCACATCAATTGAAATGTCTCGAAATGTACTTTCAGAATATATACACCTTGTGCCGAAAACCAAACTTTCACCTAACGGATTTTCTCGATTTTCATTGCAAGTCTCAGTGACAGTGGGGACTCTGTGTAGAAAACGTCATATTGCGCAAAAACTAAAATGAACGCAGTATGGAGACCCACATCAATTGAAAGGTCTCGAAATTTACTTTCAGAATATATACACCTTGTGCCGAAAACCAAACATTCACCGAACGGATTTTCTCGATTTTCATTGTCTAACGGATTTTCTCGATTTTCAGTGACAGTGGGGACTCTGTGTAGAAAACGTCATATTGCGCAAAAACTAAAACGGACGCAGTAAGGAGAACCACATCAAGTGAAAGGTCTCGAAATGTACTTTCAGAATATATACATCTGATGCCGAAAAACAAACTTTCGACTAACGGATTTTCTCGATTTTCATTGCAAGTCTCAGTGACAGTGGGGACTCTGTGTACAAAAACGTCATATTGCGCTAAAACTAAAATGGACGCAGTATGGAGACCCACATCAAGTGAAAGGTCTCGAAATGTACTTTCAGAATATATACACCTTGTGCCGAAAACCAAACTTTCTCGATTTTCATTGTCTAACGGATTTTCTCGATTTTCATTGCAAGTCTCAGTGACAGTGGGGACTCTGTGTAGAAAACGTCATATTGCGCAAAAACTAAAATGGACGCAGTATGGAGACCCACATCAATTGAAGGGTTTCGAAATGTACTTTCAGAATATATACACCTTATGCCGAAAACCAAACTTTCACCTAACGGATTTTCTCGATTTTCATTGCAAGGCTCAGTGACAGTGGGGACTCTGTGTAGAAAACGTCATATTGCGCAAAAACTAAAATGGACGCAGTATGGAGACCCACATCAATTGAAAGGTTTCGAAATGTACTTTCAGAATATATACACCTTATGCCGAAAAGCAAACTTTCGCCTAACGGATTTTCTCGATTTTCATTGCAAGGCTCAGTGACAGTGGGGACTCTGTGTACAAAAACGTCATATTGCGCAAAAACTAAAATGGACGCAGTATGGAGACCCACATCAAGTGAAAGGTCCCGAAACGTACTTTCAGAATATATACACCTTATGCCGGTAAACAAACTTTCGACTAACGGATTTTCTCGATTTTCATTGCAAGTCTCAGTGACAGTGGGGACTCTGTGTACAAAAACGTCATATTGCGCTAAAACTAAAATGGACGCAGTATGGAGACCCACATCAAGTGAAAGGTCTCGAAATGTACTTTCAGAATATATACACCTTGTGCCAAAAACCAAACATTCACCGAACGGATTTTCTCGATTTTCATTGTCTAACGGATTTTCTCGATTTTCATTGCAAGGCTCAGTGACAGTGGGGACTCTGTGTAGAAAACGTCATATTGCGCAAAAACTAAAATGGACGCAGTATGGAGACCCACATCAATTGAAAGGTTTCGAAATGTACTTTCAGAATATATATTCACCTTATGCCAAAAAACAAACTTCCGCCTAACGGATTTTCTCGATTTTCATTGCAAGTCCCAGTGACAGTGGGGACTCTGTGTACAAAAACGTCATATTGCGCTAAAACTAAAATGGACGCAGTATGGAGACCCACATCAAGTGAAAGGTCTCGAAATGTACTTTCAGAATATATACACCTTGTGCCGAAAACCAAACATTCACCGAACGGATTTTCTCGATTTTCATTGTCTAACGGATTTTTTCGATTTTCATTGCAAGTCTCAGTGACAGTGGGGACTCTGTGAACAAAAACGTTATATTGCGCAAAAACTAAAATGGACGCAGTATGGAAAACCACATTAAGTGAAAGGTCTCGAAACGTACTTTCAGAATATATACACCTTATGCCAAAAAACAAACTTTCGGCTATCGGATTTTCTCGATTTTCATTGCAAGTCCCAGTGACAGTGGGGACTCTATTTAGAAAACGTCATATTGCGCAAAAACTAAAATGGACGCAGTATGGAGACCCACATCAATTGATTGTACAAAAACGTCATATTGCGCAAAAACTAAAATGGACGACCCACATCAAGTGAAAGGTCTCGAAACGTACTTTCAGAATATATACACCTTATGCCGATAAACAAACTTTCGCCTAACGGATTTTCTCGATTTTCATTGCAAGTCTCAGTGACAGTGTGGACTCTGTGTAGAAAACGTCATATTGCGCAAAAACTAAAATGGACGCAGTATGGAGCCCCACATCAAGTGAAAGATCTCGAAAAGTACTTTCAGAATATATACACCTTATGCCGATAAACAAACTTTCGACTAACGGATTTTCTCGATTTTCATTGCAAGTCTCAGTGACAGTGGGGACTCTGTGTAGAAAACGTCATATTGCGCAAAAACTAAAAAGAACGCAGTATGGAAAACCACATCAATTGAAAGGTATCGAAACGTACTTTCAGAATATATACACCTTATGCCAAAAAACAAACTTTCGGCTAACGGATTTTCTCGATTTTCATTGCAAGTCCCAGTGACAGTGGGGACTCTGTGTAGAAAACGTCATATTGCGCAAAAACTAAAATGGACGCAGTATGGAGACCCACATCAATTGATTGTACAAAAACGTCATAATGCGCAAAAACTAAAATGGACGCAGTATGGAGACCCACATCAATTGAAAGGTCTCGAAACGTACTTTCAGAATATATACACCTTATGCCGATAAACAAACTTTCGCCTAACGGATTTTCTCGATTTTCATTGCAAGTCTCAGTGACAGTGGGGACTCTGTGTAGAAAACGTCATATTGCGCAAAAACTAAAATGGACGCAGTATGGAGACCCACATCAAATGAAAGGACTCGAAAAGAACTTTCAGAATATATACACCTTATACAGAAAAACAAACCTTCGCAAAACGGATTTTCTCGATTTTCATTGCAAGTCAAAAAACGCCATATTGCGCAAACGCAGTATGGATTCAATTGAAAGGTCTCGAAATTACTTTCAGAATATATACACCTTATGCCGAAAAACAAACTTTCGCCTAACGGATTTTCTCGATTTTCATTGCAAGTCTCAGTGACAGTGGGGACTCTGTGTAGAAAACGTCATATTGCGCAAAAACTAAAATGGACGCAGTATGGAGACCCACATCAATTGAAAGGTCTCGAAATGTACTTTCAGAATATATACACCTTATGCCAAAAAACAAACTTTCGCCTAACGGATTTTCTCGATTTTCATTGCAAGTCCCAGTGACAGTGGGGACTCTGTGTAGAAAAAACGTCATATTGCGCAAAAACTAAAATGGACGCAGTATGGAGACCCACATCAATTGAAAGGTCTCGAAATGTACTTTCAGAATATATACACCTTATGCCGAAAAACAAACCTTCGCCTAACGGATTTTCTCGATTTTCATTGCAAGTCTCAGTGACATATTGCGCAAAAACTAAAATGCCTAAAAACAAACTTTCGCCTAACGGACTTTCTCGATTTTCCTTGCAAGTCTCAGTGACAGTGGGGACTCTGTGTAGAAAACGCCATATTGCGCAAAAACTAAAATGCATGCAGTATTGATACCCACATCAATTGAAAGGTCTCGAAATGTACTTTCAGAATATATACACCATATGCCGGAAAACAAACCTTCGCCTAACGGAGTTTCTCGATTTTGGTTGCAAGTCAGTGACAGTGGGGACTCTGGGTAGAAAACGCCATATTGCGCAAAAACTAAAATGGATGCAGTATTGATACGCACATCAATTGAAAGGTCTCGAAATTTTCTTTCAGAATATATCCTTCGCCTAACGGATTTTATCGATTTCCATTGCAAGTCTCAGTGACAGTGGGGACTCTGTGTAGAAAACGCCATATAGCGCAAAAACTAAAATGGATGCAGTATGAAGACCCACATCAATTGAAAGGTCTCGAAATGTACTTTCAGAATATATTCACCTTATGCCGAAAAACAAACTTTCGCCTAACGGATTTTCTCGATTTTCATTGCAAGTCTCAGTGACAGTGGGGACTCTGTGTAGAAAACGTCATATTGCGCAAAAACTAAAATGGACGCAGTATGGAGACCCACATCAATTGAAAGGTCTCGAAATGTACTTTCAGAATATATACACCTATGCCGAAAACAAACTTTCGCCTGATTTTCCAAGAAAACCAAACGTCATATTGCGCAAAAACTAAAATGGACGCAGTATTCAATTGAAAGGTCTCGAAATGTACTTTCAGAATATATACACCTTATGCCGAAAACAAACTTTCTAACGGATTTTCTCGATTTTCATTGCAAGTCTCAGTGACAGTGGGGACTCTGTGTAGAAAACGCCATATTGCGCAAAAACTAAAATGGACGCAGTATGGAGACCCACATCAATTGAAAGGTCTCGAAATGTACTTTCAGAATATATACACTGCCGAAAACAAACTTTCGCCTAACGGATTTTCTCGATTTTCATTGCAAGGCTCAGTGACAGTGGGGACTCTGTGTACAAAAACGTCATATTGCGCAAAAACTAAAATGGACGCAGTATGGAGACCCACATCAAGTGAAAGGTCCCGAAACGTACTTTCAGAATATATACACCTTATGCCGGTAAACAAACTTTCGACTAACGGATTTTCTCGATTTTCATTGCAAGTCTCAGTGACAGTGGGGACTCTGTGTACAAAAACGTCATATTGCGCTAAAACTAAAATGGACGCAGTATGGAGACCCACATCAAGTGAAAGGTCTCGAAATGTACTTTCAGAATATATACACCTTGTGCCAAAAACCAAACATTCACCGAACGGATTTTCTCGATTTTCATTGTCTAACGGATTTTCTCGATTTTCATTGCAAGGCTCAGCAAGGCTCAGTGACAGTGGGGACTCTGTGTAGAAAACGTCATATTGCGCAAAAACTAAAATGGACGCAGTATGGAGACCCACATCAATTGAAAGGTTTCGAAATGTACTTTCAGAATATATACACCTTATGCCAAAAAACAAACTTCCGCCTAACGGATTTTCTCGATTTTCATTGCAAGTCCCAGTGACAGTGGGGACTCTGTGTACAAAAACGTCATATTGCGCTAAAACTAAAATGGACGCAGTACGGAGACCCACATCAAGTGAAAGGTCTCGAAATGTACTTTCAGAATATATACACCTTGTGCCGAAAACCAAACATTCACCGAACGGATTTTCTCGATTTTCATTGTCTAACGGATTTTTTCGATTTTCATTGCAAGTCTCAGTGACAGTGGGGACTCTGTGAACAAAAACGTTATATTGCGCAAAAACTAAAATGGACGCAGTATGGAAAACCACATTAAGTGAAAGGTCTCGAAACGTACTTTCAGAATATATACACCTTATGCCAAAAAACAAACTTTCGGCTATCGGATTTTCTCGATTTTCATTGCAAGTCCCAGTGACAGTGGGGACTCTATTTAGAAAACGTCATATTGCGCAAAAACTAAAATGGACGCAGTATGGAGACCCACATCAATTGATTGTACAAAAACGTCATATTGCGCAAAAACTAAAATGGACGCAGTATGGAGACCCACATCAAGTGAAAGGTCTCGAAACGTACTTTCAGAATATATACACCTTATGCCGATAAACAAACTTTCGCCTAACGGATTTTCTCGATTTTCATTGCAAGTCTCAGTGACAGTGGGGACTCTGTGTACAAAAAAGTCATATTGCGCAAAAACTAAAATGGACGCAGTATGGAGACCCACATCAAGTGAAAGGTCTCGAAACGTACTTTCAGAATATATACACCTTATGCCGATAAACAAACTTTCGACTAACGGATTTTCTCGATTTTCATATTGCGCAAAAACTAAAATGGACGCAGTGTGGAGACCCACATCAATTGAAAGGTCTCGAAATGTACTTTCAGAATATATACACCTTGTGCCGAAAACCAAACATTCACCGAACGGATTTTCTCGATTTTCATTGCAAGTCCCAGTGACAGTGGGGACTCTGTGTACAAAAACGTCATATTGCGCAAAAACTAAAATGGATGCAGTATGGAGACCCACATCAATTGATTGTACAAAAACGTCATATTGCGCAAAAACTAAAATGGACGCAGTATGGAGACCCACATCAAGTGAAAGGTCTCGAAACGTACTTTCAGAATATATACACCTTATGCCGATAAACAAACTTTCGCCTAACGGATTTTCTCGATTTTCATTGCAAGTCTCAGTGACAGTGTGGATCTGTGTAGAAAACGTCATATTGCGCAAAAACTAAAATGGACGCAGTATAGAGACCCACATCAATTGAAAGGTCTCGAAATGTACTTTCAGAATATATACACCGAAAACCAAACATTCACCGAACGGATTTTCTCGATTTTCATTGCCTAACGGATTTTCTCGATTTTCATTGCAAGTCTCAGTGACAGTGGGGACTCTGTGTACAAAAACGTTATATTGCGCAAAAACTAAAATGGACGCAGTATGGAAAACCACATTAAGTGAAAGGTCTCGAAACCTATTTTCAGAATATATACACCTTATGCCAAAAAACAAACTTTCGGCTATCGGATTTTCTCGATTTTCATTGCAAGTCCCAGTGACAGTGGGGACTCTATTTAGAAAACGTCATATTGCGCAAAAACTAAAATGGACGCAGTATGGAGACCCACATCAATTGATTGTACAAAAACGTCATATTGCGCAAAAACTAAAATGGACGCAGTATGGAGACCCACATCAAGTGAAAGGTCTCGAAACGTACTTTCAGAATATATACACCTTATGCCGATAAACAAACTTTCGACTAACGGATTTTCTCGATTTTCATTGCAAGTCTCAGTGACAGTGTGGATCTGTGTAGAAAACGTCATATTGCGGAAAAACTAAAATGGACGCAGTATGGAGACCCACATCAATTGAAAGGTTTCGAAATGTACTTTCAGAATATATACACCTTATGCCGAAAAACAAACTTTCGCCTAACGGATTTTCTCGATTTTCCTTGCAAGTCCCAGTGACAGTGGGGACTCTGTGTAGAAAACGTCATATTGCGCAAAAACTAAAATGGACGCAGTATGGAGACCCACATCAATTGAAATGTCTCAAAATGTACTGTCAGAATATATACACCCTATGCCGAAAAACAAACCTTCGCCTAACGGATTTTCTCGATTTTCATTGCAAGTCTCAGTCGCCTAACGGATTTTCTCTTTTTTCATTGCAAGTCTCAGTGACAGTGGGGACTCTGTGTAGAAAACGCCATATTGCGCAAAAACTAAAATGGATGCAGTATTGATACCCACATCAATTGAAAGGTTTCGAAATGTACTTTCAGAATATACACACCATATGCCGGAAAACAAACCTTCGCCTAACGGATTTTCTCGATTTTCATTGCAAGTCTCAGTGACAGTGGGGACTCTGTGTACAAAAACGTCATATTGCGCAAAAACTAAAATGGACGCAGTATGTACTTTCAGAATATATACACCTTGAGCCGAAAACCAAACTTTCGCCTAACGGATTTTCTCGATTTTCATTGCAAGTCCCAGTGACAGTGGGGACTCTGTGTACAAAAACGTCATATTGCGCAAAAACTAAAATGGACGCAGTATGGAGACCCACATCAATTGAAAGGTCTCGAAATGTACTTTCAGAATATATACACCGAAAAACAAACTTTCGCCTAACGGATTTTCTCGATTTTCATTGCAAGTCTCAGTGACAGTGGGGACTCTGTGTAGAAAACGCCATATTGCGCAAAAACTAAAATGGACGCAGTATGGAGACCCACATCAATTGAAAGGTCTCGAAATGTAGTTTCAGAATATATACACCTTGTGCCGAAAAACAAACTTTCGCCTAACGGATTTTCTCGATTTTCATTGCAAGTCCCAGTGACAGTGGGGACTCTGTGTAGAAAAACGTCATATTGCGCAAAAACTAAAATGGACGCAGTATGGAGACCCACATCAATTGAAAGGTCTCGAAATGTACTTTCAGAATATATACACCTTATGCCGAAAAACAAACTTTCGCCTAACGGATTTTCTCGATTTTCATTGCAAGTCCCAGTGACAGTGGGGACTCTGTGTACAAAAACGTCATATTGCGCAAAAACTAAAATGGACGCAGTATGGAGACCCACATCAATTGAAAGGTCTCGAAATGTACTTTCAGAATATATACACCTTATGCCGAAAAAACAAACTTTCGCCTAACGGATTTTCTCGATTTTCATTGCAAGTCTCAGTGACAGTGGGGACTCTGTGTAGAAAACGCCATATTGCGCAAAAACTAAAATGGACGCAGTATGGAGACCCACATCAATTGAAAGGTCTCGAAATGTACTTTCAGAATATTTACACCTTATGCCGAAAACAAACTTTCGCCTAACGGATTTTCTCGATTTTCATTGCAAGTCTCAGTGACAGTGGGGACTTTCCAATTGAAAGGTTTCGAAATGTACTTTCAGAATATACACACCATATGCCGGAAAACAAACCTTCGCCTAACGGATTTTCTCGATTTTGGTTGCAAGTCTCAGTGACAGTGGGGACTCTGGGTAGAAAACGCCATATTGCGCAAAAACTAAAATGGACGCAGTATGGAGACCCACATCAATTGAAATGTCTCGAAGAAAACGCCATATTGCGCAAAAACTAAAATGGACGCAGTATGGAGACCCACATCAATTGAAAGGTCTCGAAACGTACTTTCAGAATATATACACCTTATGCCGAAAAACAAACTTTCGCCTAACGGATTTTCTCGATTTTCATTGCAAGTCCCAGTGACAGTGGGGACTCTGTGTAGAAAACGTCATATTGCGCAAAAACTAAAATGGACGCAGTATGGAGACCCACATCAATTGAAAGGTCTCGAAACGTACTTTCAGAATATATACACCTTATGCCGAAAAACAAACTTTGGCCTAACGGATTTTCCTTGCAAGTCCCAGTGACAGTGGGGACTCTGTGTAGAAACCGTCATATTGCGCAAAAACTAAAATGGACGCAGTATGGAAAACCACATCAGGTGAAAGGTCTCGAAACCTACTTTCAGAATATATACACCTTATGCCAAAAAACAAACTTTCGGCTAACGGATTTTCTCGATTTTCATTGCAAGTCTCAGTGACAGTGGGGACTCTGTGTAGAAAACGTCATATTGCGCAAAAACTAAAATGGACGCAGTATGGAGACCCACATCAATTGAAACGCCATATTGCGCAAAAACTAAAACACAGAATATATACACCTTGAAAGCCGAAAACTTTCAAATATATACACCTTATGCCGATAAACAAACTTTCGACTAACGGATTTTCTCGATTTTCATTGCAAGTCTCAGTGACAGTGGGGACTCTGTGTAGAAAAACGCCATATTGCGCAAAAACTAAAATGGACGCAGTATGGAGACCCACATCAATTGAAAGGTCTCAAAATGTACTTTCAGAATATATACACCGGATTTTCTCGATTTTCATTGCAAGTCTCAGTGACAGTGGGGACTCTGTGTAGAAAACGCCATATTGCGCAAAAACTAAAATGGACGCAGTATGGAGACCCACATCAATTGAAAGGTCTCGAAATGTACTTTCAGAATATATACACCTTATGCCGAAAAACAAACTTTTTCATTGCCTAACGGATTTTCTCGATTTTCATTGCAAGTCTCAGTGACAGTGGGGACTCTGTGTAGAAAACGTCATATTGCGCAAAAACTAAAATGGACGCAGTATGGAGACCCACATCAATTGAAAGGTCTCGAAATGTACTTTCAGAATATATACACCTTATGCCGAAAAAGAAACTTTCGACTAACGGATTTTCTCGATTTTCATTGCAAGTCTCAGTGACAGTGGGGACTCTGTGTAGAAAACGCCATATTGCGCAAAAACTAAAATGGACGCAGTATGGAGACCCACATCAATTGAAAGGTTTCGAAATGTACTTTCAGAATATATACACCTTATGCCGAAAAACAAACTTTCGCCTAACGGATTTTCATCAATTGAAAGGCCTCGAAATGTACTTTCAGAATATATACACCTTATGCCGATAAACAAACTTTCTTCTCGATTTTCATTGCCTAACGGATTTTCTCGATTTTCATTGCAAGTCCCAGTGACAGTGGAGACTCTGTGTAGAAAACGTCATATTGTGCAAAAACTAAAATGGACGCAGTATGGAGACCCACATCAGTTGAAAGGCCTCGAAATGTACTTTCAGAATATATACACCTTATGCCGAAAAGCAAACTTTCGCCTAACGGATTTTCTCGATTTTCATTGCAAGGCTCAGTGACAGTGGGGACTCTGTGTACAAAAACGTCATATTGCGCAAAAACTAAAATGGACGCAGTATGGAGACAAACTTTCGACTAACGGATTTTCTCGATTTTCATTGCAAGTCTCAGTGACAGTGTGGATCTGTGTAGAAAACGTCATATTGCGCAAAAACTAAAATGGACGCAGTATGGAGACCCACATCAATTGAAAGGTTTCGAAATGTACTTTCAGAATATATACACCTTATGCCAAAAAACAAACTTCCGCCTAACGGATTTTCTCGATATTCATTGCAAATCTCAGTGACAGTGGGGACTCTGTGTAGAAAACGTCATATTGCGCAAAAACTAAAATGGACGCAGTATGGAGACCCACATCAAGTGAAAGGTCCCGAAACCTACTTTCAGAATATATACACTATATGCCAAAAAACAGACTTTACGCCGAAAAACAAACGTACTTTCAGAATATATACACCTTGTGCCGAAAACCAAACTTTCGCTTAACGGATTTTCTCGATTTTCATTGCAAGTCTCAGTGACAGTGGGGACTCTGTGTAGAAAACGTCATATTGCGCAAAAACTAAAATGAATGCAGTATGGATACCCACATCAATTGAAAGGTCTCGAAATTTACTTTCAGAATATATACACCTTATGCCGAAAAACAAACTTTCACCTAACGGATTTTCTCGATTTTCATTGCAAGTCTCAGTGACAGTGGGGACTCTGTGTAGAAAACGTCATATTGCGCAAAAACTAAAATGGACGCAGTATGGAGACCCACATCAAGTGAAAGGTCTCGAAATGTACTTTCAGAATATATGCACCCTATGCCAAAAAACAAACTTTCGCCTAACGGATTTTCTCGATTTTCATTGCAAGTCTCAGTGACAGTGGGGACTCTGTGCAGAAAACGCCATATTGCGCAAAAACTAAAATGAACGCAGTATGGAGACCCACATCAATTGAAAGGTCTCGA
>NW_026878467.1:0-23885 GCF_032173495.1 Musca vetustissima | reverse complement strand
TTCTTAATAAATCCACGCCTCAGTTGGCCCTTGAAAAATATTCTTTAATAAATCCACGCCTCAGTTGGCCCTTGAAAAATATTCTTTAATAAATCCACGCCTCAGTTGGCCCTTGAAAAATATTCTTTAATAAATCCACGCCTCAGTTGGCCCTTGAAAAATATTCTTTAATAAATCCACGCCTCAGTTGGCCCTTGAAAAATATTCTTTAATAAATCCACGCCTCAGTTGGCCCTTGAAAAATATTCTTTAATAAATCCACGCCTCAGTTGGCCCTTGAAAAATATTCTTTAATAAATCCACGCCTCAGTTGGCCCTTGAAAAATATTCTTTAATAAATCCACGCCTCAGTTGGCCCTTGAAAAATATTCTTTAATAAATCCACGCCTCAGTTGGCCCTTGAAAAATATTCTTTAATAAATCCACGCCTCAGTTGGCCCTTGAAAAATATTCTTTAATAAATCCACGCCTCAGTTGGCCCTTGAAAAATATTCTTTAATAAATCCACGCCTCAGTTGGCCCTTGAAAAATGGTAGGCCTTGAAAAAATATTCTTTAATAAATCCACGCCTTGGATGGTCCTTGAAAAAATATTCTTTAATAAATCCACGCCTTGGATGGTTCTTGAAAAAATATTCTTTAATAAATCCACGCCTTGGATGGTCCTTGAAAAAATATTCTTTAATAAATCCACGCCTTGGATGGTCCTTGAAAAAATATTCTTTAATAAATCCACGCCTTGGATGGTCGTTGAAAAAATATTCTTTAATAAATCCAAGCTTGTGTTGATCCCTGAAAAAAAATGTTTATAGGTCCTCAAAAACATATTTTAAAAAAATCTACGTTTGTTTTTGTCCTAATTTTAACCACTGTCTCACCCTTCCATCAACCTGATGGAAGTATGGCAAATAAATACGTTTTTAATGCAAAATGTTTTATGGTTTTTACCATGCCATGGCTGAATAGCATCACCCTGTCGAAAACTATACACGGTGGTAGACATTAACGCCAAACTCGACAGGAGTTAAGGAGAAAAACCATTCGACAGCATCCACAACAACAACGAAAAAACGCTTTCAAGCTAAACGTTCGACAACTGAGTTAGTCAAAGTCAAATGTCCATTTTGTAAATGTTTGCTATCTAAATGGTCCATAAATTTTACAAATTGCCAAAGCTGAAGAAAACAACAAAACACATGCAAACAATCACACACACACATTGATATTGCTGATGTTTTAGCTGCCGTATTGCTTTTTTTGGTAAAAACCTCCTCGATACAAAACTCTTGGCCAAGTTGCGGCAATATGTAATAAATTGATCACAAGTTATATCAATTACACTTTTCGAAAGATAAATTTCCTTGTATTTAGTTTAAATGTTCGCCATTTAATCATGTTATATGAGATTTTTAGGATGTAGCCCAATACTAGAGACAGTGGGACCTCGAAGAAAACGATTACCAATTATAAAAAAATACTCTTTAAAAAAAATTGTCTAGGGGCATGAAAATAATTTTTCTGAAATAACAGATTTTGCAAAAAATTTTTGGGGTGACTTTTGTGAGGTCCCACTGTTCACACACACACACACACCCCTTGCTGTCTCCCTTAAAACATCCAAATGTTAATTTATTGACATCATTCAGACCATTAATGTTGCCAAGATTTATCATTTAGAGACAATGTTTCCTTTCTTTACTCGGTTTGTTGCCTTAGCGTAACAGAAGTGCGGGTTAAGCGATAAAAATTTCGACATAAATTTATTAGATATTTAACGAAATAATTTATATCCAATTAGTTAGGGTTGATAATGGGTCTTTGGGCCAAAATTTATAAGACAAAGAAAATGCGAAGCTGTAGGCATAGACTTTTTTCAAGGAGCACAGGCTTGGACTTATTAAAGAATAGTTTTTCAAGGACCATCCAAGGCGTGGATTTATTAAAGAATAGTTTTTCAACGACCATCCAAGGCGTGGATTTATTAAAGAATAGTTTTTCAACGACCATCCAAGGCGTGGATTTATTAAAGAATATTTTTTCAACGACCATCCAAGGCGTGGATTTATTAAAGAATAGTTTTTCAACGACCATCCAAGGCGTGGATTTATTAAAGAATGTTTTTTCAACGACCATCCAAGGCGTGGATTTATTAAAGACTAGTTTTTCGAGGACCATTTAAAGCGTGGATTTATTAAAGAATATATTTTCATGGACCATCCAAGGCGTGGATTTATTAAAAAATATTTGTTCAAGGACCATCCAATACGTGGATTTATTAAAGATTTTTTCAAGGACCAATACAGGCGTGGATTTATTAAATATTTTTTCAAGGACCAATACAGGCGTGGATTTATTAAATATTTTTTGAAGGACCAATACAGGCGTGGATTCATTAAAGAATATTTTTTCATGTATCATCCAAGGCGTGGATTTTTTAAAGATTTTTTTCTTCATGGACCAAATAAGGCGTGGATTTATTTAAGATTTTTTTCTTCAAGGACCAAATAAGGCATGGATTTATTAAACGTTTTTTCAAGGACCAATACAGGCGTGGATTCATTAAAGAATATTTTTTCATGTATCATCCAAAGCGTGGATTTATTTAAGAATTTTTTTCTTCAAGGATTAAATAAGACGTGGATTTATTAAAGATTTTTTTTCAAGGACCATCCAATACAGGCTCTGACTTATTAAAAAATAGTTTTCAAGGACCATCCAAGGCGTGAATTTATTAAAGAATATTTTTTCATGGACCATTACCTAGTTATTAATAACATATTTGCCTTACAATTATTATTCTCATATTTTTTTTACAGTCGAACAAAGACCTAAAATACAAAACGCTAATGACAGACATCAATTTATGTCATTGCATGGAGTGTTATATTTATGTCAATGGTGCAACAAAAAGCAAACAAGTCTCAAATATCTTCGAGGCATATGCCAGAAAGTATCGAATGTTAAAAACCGAACAATTATTTTTCCTGGCATTGTGTAAGTGTGCAATGAACTGTGGTTTGACCTACAATGTCACACCGAAAGCATTTGGGGATGATGTGGGTTTATTGTGGTGAATTTTGTTGCAAAAAATGAAACAGTGGGTTTTGGTAAAAAAAATGTAGCAAAGGCTAGTATCCGAACCAGTGAGCGGAGAAGTATAGTCGGACGGGGCCGACTATACGATACCCTACACAACTACCACGGAACTCTAGCCTGGGCAATATTTCGTGATATTTGTACTCTCTTGCCGTATTAGAGGTCAACAGCACCTTCTTACACTGACATATTTTCTGAATATTATTAATATTCGGTAAAGCCCTTCTAATTACTTGTCCAGATTCCCTTCGCCGTGGGTTGTGTTGTGATATTCGGTCTTCAATTGAGGCCCATAAGATCGACTCGAAAAAACACAAAAATTAGTTTTGGGTCCACGTCAACCCAAAATTTTTATCTGATCATCACCGAAAATTATAGGCGTCGTCCTTGACCATAACGGGGAAATTATTGTATTTTTATGAGCGTCGTCGTAGCGACCAGCGCTTTATTCCCGTCTACTAATGTGTTAATGATATACTAAATAATATATGAATACGTAAGCACCAGTAAATATTTAAGTGTAACTCCCCCACATACGACATTATATTTGGTATCAATTTAAAGGTCACCCACTCCTCTCCGATATAATACCAACTTCTCGGGTCTATATCCTACAGGGTTAAATATATATGCAATAGAATACAAAATTTGTCATTTTTCACACAAAAGTCAGGGTCCATTTGACCCGCTAAGTATTGACCACTCTTTATCGAAACAGGCATGATTATCCTTCCCTTCTCCATGTAAAATTTACGAAGTTCGGGCCATAATAGCGGTCTCTGGAGCGACAAAAATTAAGTATTGGGTCCATTTCATAGCCTAAATATTAACCGATCTTTACTCACATGTCTAGATCGACTCAGAAAGTCGAGATATGACGATCGGTATACTTAAAGGTGAGTCTAAGATAAATATTTCGCGGCGTTACAAACTCTTGGGGCTGCACAAAGCTATAATATCCTGACAACATAGTTGTATAGGATATAAAAAACCGCCCCAATGTTAGTTTCCGAAAAAAATTTAAACCAGTAATGAAAGTAGTAAAGCCGGACGGGGCCCACTATATGATACCCTTCACCACTTTGGTATATTCAACAGATGAATCCTAACAGACGTCGAATTTTTGAGGGACCAATAACTTGAAAATGGATCCATAAACATGCCATTGTGGAACCTATACTAAATTTTTTCATTTGGTCAGATACAGGGTTGCTTCAAGCTAGGTTATATTAACTTCAGTACATTGCGTCAAATTTTTTGTCAATCGGCTCTTTGGTGAACCATGTATTTATCGGACGAAAATATATATAGGAGCTATATCTAAGTCTGGACCGATTTTCAGGAAACTTAACACACATCATTCTACTCTTGATTCAGTACGCTGTGCCAAATTTCGTGCAAATCAAAAGATATATATGGACTTTGGTACACCATTTACATTAAATCGGACGAAAATATATATGGGAGCTATATCAAAATCTGGACCGACTTTCCGGAAACTTAACACACTTCATTCTAGACCTTATTCATTACGCTATGCCAAATTTCGTGCAAATCGAAAGACATATAGGGACTTTGGTACACCATTTACATTAAATCGGACGAAAATATATATGGGAGCTATATCTAAATCTGAACCGAATTTCCCAATTTCAATAGGGTTCGTCCTGGGGCCAAATAGACTAGCTGTGCCAAATTTCATCAAATTCGAATCATAAATGCGACCTGTACTTTGTTTACAATTTAATATGGACAGACAGACGGACGGATGGACATGCATTAATCGACTCAGAAAGTGGTTCTATGCATATTCTGAAAAGGAACCATGTGTCTATCTCGATTCCTTTTGCCTGTTACAAAAATATGCACAAATACATAATACCCTGTACACAGTGAGGTGAAGGGTATAAAAAGGAGGTAATATGTGGACTACGCCAAAAAGGGGGGTGAATATTATTAATTTTTGGCAGGGACATTTGTTACCATATACGACTATAAGATACAAAATCCCGAAAAT
This sequence comes from Musca vetustissima, assembly GCF_032173495.1. Taxonomy (NCBI): domain Eukaryota; kingdom Metazoa; phylum Arthropoda; class Insecta; order Diptera; family Muscidae; genus Musca; species Musca vetustissima. The sequence continues at coordinate 18,773 of NW_026878467.1, read as the reverse complement.
TTGGGGTAAACTTATGTGGGGGCTACCCGAAAAAAATTAAATATATTCATAATTTTTTGTGGAGAGATTTGGAACCTGTTAAGTACTCAAAGTACTAGATTACAGCCAATTCGGTAGAAAAATACGATCAAAACCCCCAAATACTGAAAATTAGGAGTTACCGTTATATGGGGGCTACCAGAAAAAGTGGACCTATATTTATAATTTTTTGTGGAGACATTTAGTACCCAACAAGAACCCAATTCGGTGGAAAAACGCGCTCAAGAACCACAAAATACCGAAAATTGGGGGGTTCCTTTATATGGCAGTTAGGCCTAAACCTGGACCGATATATCCCATCTTCGAACTTGACCTGCCTGCAGACAAAAGACAACCTATGTAAAATTTCATCACCCTATCTCAATTCCTTCTGAAGATAGCGTGATTACAATAGACGGACGGACATGGCTAGATCGTCTTAGAATTTATAGGGTCGGAAATGAATATTTCGATGAGTTACAAACGGAATGAAAAAATTAATATACTCTCCACGATTTTGTTATTATAGGAAAAAAATATTTTTAAACCAGTGAGCGGATCAGAAGGGGCCGACCATATGATATCCTACACAACTTTCACGAAAATCTAACTTTGCACCCTTTTGACCGACTAGAAGTGAACAAATATTACTAATATTACTAATTCTAATTACTTGCCCAGATTCCCTTCACCGTGTGATGTGTTGTGATGTTCGGCTTTAAATTGTCATTGAAAATTTCAAAGCTATCAGCTCTATATTTTCGCCCTCTAGTGTGGTAATGGGTTACTAAGTAATATCACCTTTAAATATTCAAGTAAATATATACGCCATAGAAAACAAAATTTGTAATTTTTAACATAAAAGTGGACTCTGGTCCATTTGACCCGCTACATATTGACCGATCTTTATCAAAACTGGCATGCTTGTTGTTTGGCCCAACATTCTTCTCCATGTAAACATGTTTGGGCCGTAATTGCGGCCTCTGCATTGACCAGAAAAACTGACAAAAATAATGTATTTAGTCCATTTCATCCCCTAAATATCAACCGATCTTTACTAAAAACAATAGGGGTCTTCATTGGGCCGATCCCATCCTACATGTAAAATTTCGTGAAGATTGGTTCATAACTGTGACCTGTATCGTGTTTACATATTATAATGGACAGACAGACGGACGGACGGACACACATGTCTAGATCGACTCAGCTAGTAGTGATATGACGATCGATATACTTAAAGGTGAGCCTAATATCGATATTTAAAAGTCCACGCCTTTGTTAGTATCCGAAAGAGAATTTAAAAATCCAGGCCATTGTTAGTATCCCAAAGAAAATTTAAAAATCCACGCCTTTGTTAGTATTCTCGCCTTTTTAGTATCCGAAAGAAAATTAAAAAATCCACGCCTTTGTTAATATCCGAAAGAGAATTTTAAAATCCACGCCTTTGTTAGTATCCGAAAAAAATTTAAAAATCTACGCCTTTGTTAGTATCCGAAAAAAATATTTTTAAAAAATTCACGCTTTTGTTAGTATCTAAATAAACATTCTTAAAAAATCCCCGTCTTTGTTAGACGCCTAAAATTATTTTTTTAAATCCACGATATTGCTAATATCTGAAAAAATAGTTTTAAAGCCTTTCAAACCACTGTTACCCCCACATAGTGAAGCGCCACTTCACTATTTTCCGCTGTCAAAAATTCGAAAACCCTCCGACTCAGAACAAAGCAAAAAATTTAATACTTTTCCAATACATTCATATCATATTTCAAACAGATTTCAATTTGATTTTATGGTGGGTTTTTATTTCAACACTACCCGGCTAGCTATCCGGTTCCAGTTGTCATAAATTATGATTATTGCCATTCTGTTGTGTGTGAGTGTTATAGTCCGGCACTCATTTATTTTGTTGGCAAACGCTTTTGTTCAAAAGGCGATATAAAATTTCAACCCTCTTCCTCGACAGACAGTATGCCATTTATTTTACTCGTAGCTGCTGTTGTTGTTGTTGTTTTTCTTGGTGTCATACCAGTTAAATGTTGTTCTGAGGATATGTTTCCGTTGAGGGGTTAGTTTTGACATTGACATTAAATTGCCAAAAATTATTTGCGCTTAACAAGGATAATCATAAATCTAGCTAATTGCAGTTTTACGCATTCTCAAACACCCCCCTAACGAAACAAAGCAAAGCGGATGCTCTTAAAACCATGCCTTACCATACCGCAACAACAGGGAATGAACCACACCACCCCACCCCCTATACCAACATCATCGTCGACTGCCACACCATCATTTGGCATCGTTTGCCACATCCTTTTTCCTTTCCTTGTAGCCATTATTTTGTGTTAACAATTTATTATGTTCAGCATAAAAATTATTGTTTATTTTTATGAGCGTCGTTTGGCTATTAACAGTCGTCGGCAACGTCGCACAGACAGCCATTTATTATGTCAGACAGAGGCTTTTTTAATGTATGTTTCTCTATGGCATTGATAATTAAATTGGTTCAACTTTATCATTGGCTGTTGTACTTTATCGCCTGAATGCTGTGATATATGTCGTAGGGATATAACGTATATTATCATTAGGGTATGTAATTTATGTTGATATGCCAAGCGAATAAAGTTTATGGTGTATAATTGCGGTTTATGGGGTTTTGTGGCCAGGGGGCAACGAACAAAGGAACTAATTTAGTCAAGAGATTTAGGAGGATAATTCGGAATACAGGTTTAAATAAAAAATATTTTTTTAAAACGCCACGCCTTTGTTGGACTCTGAAAAGAAATATTTTTAAAAATCCACGCCTTTGTTGGACACTGAAAAAAATATTTTTAAAAATCTACGCCTTTGTTGGACACTGAAAAAAATATTTTTAAAAATCCAAGCCTTTGTTGGACACTGAAAAAAATATTTTTAAAAATTCACGCCTTTGTTGGACACTGAAAAAAATATTTTTAAAAATCCACGCCTTTGTTGGACACTGAAAAAAATATTTTTTAAAAATCCACGCCTTTGTTGGACACTGAAAAAAATATTTTTAAAAATCCACGCCTTTGTTGGACACTGAAAAAAACATATTTTTTTAAAAAATCCACGCCTTTGTTGGACACTGAAAAAATATTTTTAAAAATCCACGCCTTTGTTGGACACTGAAAAAACTATTTTTAAAAATCCACGCCTTTGTTGGACACTGAAAAAAATATTTTTAAAAATCCACGCCTTTGCTGGACACTGAAAAAATATTTTTAAAAATCCACGCCTTTGTTGGACACTTGAAAAAAATACTTTTAAAAATCCACGCCTTTGTTGGACACTGAAAAAAAATATTTTTAAAAATCCACGCCTTTGTTGGACACTGAAAAAAATATTTTTAAAAATCCACGAATTTGTTGGATACTGAAAAAATATTTTTAAAAATCCACGCCTTTGTTGGACACTGAAAAAAAATATTTTTTTAAAAAAAATCCGCGCCTTTGTTGGACACTGAAAAAAATATTTTTTTAAAAAAATCGACGCCCTTATGGACACTGAAAAAAATATTTTTTAAAAATCCACGCCTTTGTTGGACACTGAAAAAATATTTTTAAAAAATCCACGCCTGTCTGCCTGTCTGTATTCTACGCCTGTCTGTTGTTCCTGAAAAAAAAAATTATACCCTTCACCATATTTTTATACCCTACCATGTGGTACAGGGTATTATGTCTTTGTGCATATGTTTGTAACAGGCAAAAAGAAACGAGATAGACACATGATTCCTTTCGAGAATATGCATAGAATCAATTTCTGAGTCCATTTATGCATGTCCGTCCGTCCGTCCGTGCGTCCGTCTGTAGATGTTAAATTGTAAACAAAGAACAGGTCGCATTTATGATCCGATTTGGATGAAATTTGGCACAGTTCACTTGTTTGGCCCAAGGACGAACCCTAATGAGAAAAATCGGTTCAGATTTAGATATAGCTCCCATATATATTCTCGTCCGATTTAAGGTAAATGGGGCACCAAAGTCCCTCTATATCATTCGATTTGCACGAAATTTTGCACAGAGTACTGAATTAGGTCCAGAATTGTGTGCGCCAAGTTTCGAGAAAATCGGTTCAGATTTAGATATAGCTCCCATATATAGTTTCGTCCGATTTAAGGTAAATGGTGCACAAAAGTCCCTATATATCATTCGATTTGCCCGAAATTTCTGTGGAGTTTCCAGAAGGAGTGGGCCGATATTCCCCATCTTTAAATTTGAACTAAGTTTGGAAGAAATATTAGGATTGACAATGTTTGGTTGAAGTCTTAATTTTCTGAAACGGATTTTGGTCCAAAGAAACATCTTTAAATTTGAACTAAGTTTGGAAGAAATATTAAGATTGACAATGTTTGGTTGAAGTCTTTATTTTCTGAAACGGATTTGGTCCAAAGAAACATGGGGTCTATATTTCGAGGAGGCACATTTTCACCGTGTTAAAGTGTATACACCCTCATTTGCCATAAGGCTGAGGGTACAATTATCCGTTAAAAAAATTCTGAAATTTGTATTATGGTTTACATTATGGTTTACATAATCCGTTTTTAGACATGTCGGTATAGGTCCACTTTTTGGTATGTTCCCTATATTTTCATTTCTAGTACCTGTCACTATATCTATGGTGGAGGGTATCCAAAGTTCGGCCCGGCTGAACTTAACGCTTCTTCACTTGTTAACATTTACAATTTGAAAATTTTTAAATTTTTATTCCAACTAACATTTCTATTTAATTTCCAGCCACTTTGACAATTTATCATTCCACCAATATTCTTTTTTTTCTCAAAACCCACTTCGACTTATCCCATATTTGGCATATTTATTATAGTCTAGCTTAGTTTTACTTTGACACAATAATAATACCCAACGTGACAGTAACGAAGGAAAAACAAAAAGAAAAAAACTCAGCCAACAGAAAAATGTCACAAAATTGACATAACTGACAAATGTTGACAAATGTCTACAATGGCAAAAATACTTAGCTCTAGCAAAATGACAAACGCACACACACACATGTATGCATCTATCCAATATCCCCACAGCCAGCCCTTAGGCAGCAGCAGCAATGTGACGGGAAATTGCAAAACACAAGCGGAGAAGTAGAAACTGTCAACTATGCAAGTACCACGGAAACAGACAAAACAGCAACAGAGGAAAAGGCAAATAAATAGAAAAATATTTGTCTTCATTAGTGCGTAACGTTGACATAGACATTTTGCAAAAAGGCAGAAAAAAATGCGACAGTGACAAAAAATAATGACATAGTGGAAGAAAGGGTAAGGTTAAAGGGGGTGATGGGGTTAGAAAAAAATGTATAAAAAATATTTCTTCAAGGACCTATAATTGGCATGCATTTTATAAAAATATTTTTCAAGGATCTTTATATGTTCTCAAGAACCTATTATAGGAGTGGATTTTTGAAAAATATTTTTTCATACCCGACACAACTATGGTGTCAGGGTATTATAGCTTTGTACAGCCCCAAGAGTTTGTAACGCCGCGAAATATTGGTCCTAGACCCACCTTTATGTATACCAATCGTCATATCTCGACTAGCTGAGTCGATCTAGACATGTGCCTCCCTCCCTCCGTCCGTCCGTCTGTCCATTATAATTTGTAAACACGATACAGGCCACAGTTATGGACCAATCTTCACGAAATATAGGGTGGGTTCTGGCCAATGAAGAGCCCTATTGTTTTTGGTAAAGATCAGTTAATATTTAGGGCATGAAGTGGACCAAATATTTAATTTTTGTCGGTTTTCTGGCCGCTCCGGAGACCGAAATTATACACCGAACCTCGCCAAATTCTACATGGAGAAGGAGATCAGACCAATGAATAAGCATGTCTCTTTTGATAAAGATCGGTCAATATTTAGCGGGTCAAATGGACCCTGACTTTTTCGAGGGAAGGCGAAGGGAATCTGGATAAGTAATTAGCAGGGAAAATATGTGTAAGGGAGAGGTGCTGTTGATCTCTAATCGGAGTTCCGTGGTAGTTGTGTAGAGCATCGTATGGTCGGCCCAGTCCGACTATACTGCTCCGCTCACTGGTTTAAAAATATTTTTTCAAAGACCTATAATAGGCGTCGATTTTTATACCCTTCACCACACCGTGGTACAGGGTATTATGTCTTTGTGCTTATGATTGTAACAGGCAAAAGGAATCGAGATAGACCCATGGTTCCTTTTCAGAATATGTATTGAATCACTTTCTGAGTCGATCCATGTTAAATTGTAAACAAAGTACATTTCGCATTTTTAGTCCGAATTGGATGAAATCTGGCCCTGTAATATAGCTGCCATGAAACGAGACATGAATTTGGCTGCGGATTAATGGTTAACAGGAGAATAAAAGACCTTGTCTCGTGATTCACTCCAGTAGATAAGCGAATTGCTATAATGCGTATAAAAGTCAAGTTCCGTTACATTAGTCTCATTTGCGCCCATGCTCCGACCGAAGATGAAGATGAACAGACCAAAGACATATTTTACGAGCGCCTAGAAACAGCATATGACCGTTGCCCTGGCCATGACATTAAAATTCTGCTAGGAGATTTTAATGGAAAAATCGGAAGGGAAAATATTTTTGGCCCCACCGTCGGAAAATTCAGCCTTCATGAAGAAACATCCGACAACGGCATGAGGTTGATTGACTTCGCGGCAGCAAAAACATGGTAGTTAGCAACACCAGACTCAAGCATCTCGATATACACAAGGCCACCTGGATCTCTCCTGATCAACTAACGAGAAATCAAATTGATCATGTTGTGATAGACGCAAGGCATTCATCCAGTGTTTTAGACGTCCGATCGATCCGAGGAGCGAATATCGATTCGGACCATTACCTTGTGGCAGCCAAGGTACGAACCGTTCTTAATGTTGCAGAAAAGGTGCGATCTAATACAACACGGAAACTCGACATCGAAAAGCTGCAAACACCACAGGTAGACGAGGCCTACTCCGCTCAACTTACTCATCTGCTTGAAGAAAGCACTTCTTGTCCTGAAAACAGTATACAAGCACGGTGGCAAAGAATTGCCCACTCCCTACAAACTGCAGCAAAAGCAACTCTTGGGTACCAAAAACCACCACCAAGATACCCATGGTACGATCAGGAGTGTCGTAATGCTACTGATGTGAAAAACGCAGCGTATAGGGCAACCCTGCATACAGTAGCAACACGTAACGTGATGGAGAAAACGTGTTTTCAGGAAAAAGAAGAAAGAACAAGAAAAACGTTGTACAGGAGTCAGAATGAAGTCCGGAAATTTTACCAACGAGTAAAACACCAAACCGAAGGCTTTGGTGCAGGCACATCTTCCTGTAGAGATGTAGAAGGAAACCTGGTGACAGATAGAGACAGCGTGTTGAGGATCTGGAAGGAGCATTTCGAAAAGCTTCTAGTATCAAATAGTGGCGATGAAGAAGATACCCCAGAACCAATAAGAGATGATGGTATAGAGTGTATACCACCTAGCCGAACTATTCAAGACTGGTGGCCAGCACAATTTGGCTAGATGAATGCATACCTATTGATTGGAACCTCAGCATCCTGTGTCCCGTGCAAAAAAAGGAGACAAGACGATATGTGCCAACTATAGAGGAATAAGTCTCCTTCCCATCGCATATAAAGTGCTATGCAGTGTGCTGTGTGAACGATTGAAGCCAATGGTCAATGCAGCTTCAGACCTGGCAAATCCACAAAGACCCACGAAAAACACATCGACACATACCACCCATTTGACCCATTTGACTATAAAGCCGCATTCGGCAGACCTATCCGTTCAGAGGTGTTTAAAGTCATGTCTGCGTTCGGCATTCCTGCAAAATTATTACGGTTATACAGGATAACTTTAAGTAGCACAAGGTTAGCTTTTAAGGTCGGAAAGGACCTATCGGAGCCCTTCAATACCGAACGAGGATTCAGACAAGGTGACAGTTTGTCGTGTGATAGTTTTAACATCCTACTGGAAAAGGTCATACGAGACGCAAAGGTGAACAGAAATGGCACTCTGTACACCAAACAACACATGTTACTCGCCTACGCCGATGACATCGATATAATGGGTCGAACATTGCGAGCGGTAACACCCACCTTTGAACAAATTGCAAAGAAGTCTGCCAAAGTGGGTCTGGCAGTAAACGGCGAGAAGACCAAGCTGATGGTATCAACGCGCAAGCCGTCCAGTATACTCGGACCAACTGTGGTACTTGAGAACTTCAGAATATCGGTGAATGTAAGAAAGTGATTTTTATGTGAAACCCGAAATAAAGAGCCGTCGTGGGCCTTTATATAACAAAAAAGTGATTTTTAAAGGAAATTCGAAATAAAGAGCCGTCGTGGGCCTTTATATACCAGAAAAGTGATTTTTAAAGAAAACTCGAAATAAAGAGCAGTCGTGGGCCTTTATCTAAAAAAGTGATTTTAAGGAAAAACCTCGAGATAATGAGCCGTCGTGGGCCGTTATATACCAGAAAAAAGTGATTTTTAGGGACAACTCGAAATAAAGAGCCGTCGTGAGCCTTTATCTAACAGAAGTAATTTTTAGGGAAAACTCGAGATAAAGAGCCGTCATGGGCCTTTAGATAACAGAAGTGATTTTAAGGAGAACTCGCTATAAAGAGCCGTCGTTGGACTTTATATAAGAAAAGTGTTAAGACAACCGACACGAAGAGCCGTCGTGGGCCGTCATACCGAGGTGTTGAAAATTTGGAAAGCGTCGAGACTTAAAGAGAAAGCAGCAACAAGGACCGGAACCGACTCCGGATCGCCAGAACCAGCAAGCCCGAGTTCCTGGAAAACCAACAGACGTGCCGGAGCAGTAGCAGCAGACGGTGGAGGTCTTAATAATTTAAGTATCGGAGATCTTTGTATGAATTTAAGAGTAAATAAAGCGAAGTATTTCTAATTTGAAAACTGATACTACCCGTGCTATTATATGGATCTGAAGCATGGGTACTTGCGCAGGCAGATGAGGCAGCTCTTGGGGTGTTTGAATGAAAAAATTTCCGAAAGATCATCGGGCCAATCTACGTCGACGGTGAATATCGGTGTCGAATGAACCATGAGCTTTACAAATTATACGCGGACATCGACATAGTCAGTCGTATTGAGCTGCAGCGACTACGGTGGCTAGACCATGTTGTGCGGATGAATGAAAATGCCCCAGCTCAAAAGGCATATAAAAACCAGTAAGGAAAGTAGTAAAGTCGGACGGGGCCGACTATATGATACCCTTCACCACTTTGAGTATATTCAACAGATGAATCCTAACAGAAGTCGCATTTTTAAAGGACCAGTAAAATGAAATTGGAACCATAAACACGTCATTCTGCAACCGATACTAAATTGTTCATTTGGTCAGATATAGAAGCTATATCTAAATCTGAACCGATTTCAGGCAACTTTACACACATCATTCTAGACCTAATTTGCTACGCTGTGCCAAATTTCGTGCTTAAATCGACTCAAAAAGTGATTCTATGCATATTCTCAAAAGGAGCCATGGGTCTATCTCGATTATTTTTACATGTTACAAACATATGCACAAAAACATAATACCCTGTACCAGAAAAAAGAATTTGGTTCAAGAACCTCAAAACCTGGGGGCTTCCAGAAAAAATGGACCAATATTTATAATTTATAGTGGAGAGATGTGCTACCTAATAAGAATTCGACGTACTAAATTACAGTCAATTTGGTCGAAAAATCCGATCAGAACCCCCAAAATACCAAAATTACAGTCAATTTGGTCGAAAAATCCGATCAGAACCCACAAAATACCAAAAATTTTGGGGTACCGTTATATGGGTACTACCAGAAAAACTGGACCTATATTTATAATTTTTAGTGGAGCAATTTGGTACCCAATAAGAACCCAATGTACAAAATTTCAGCGAATTCAGTTATAAAACGAGCCCAAAAACCCGAAAATACCGAAAATTTGGGGGTGCCCTTATATGGGGGCTTTCCGAAAAAAATGACCTTTATTTATAATGTTTGGTAGGGAGATTTGCTACCCAATAAGAACACAAAGTACCAAATTTCAGTGAATTCGGTCGAAAAATGTGATCAAAACCCCCAAAATACCGAAAATTGGGGATAATCTTGTTTGGGGGCTATCCGAAAAAATGGACCTTTATTTATAATTTTTGGTAGGGAGATTTGCTACCCAATAAGAACTCAATGTACAAAATTTCAGCGAATTCAGTTAAAAAACGCGCTCAAGAACCTCAAAATACCGAAAATTTGGGGGTACCCTTATATGGGGGCTATGCGAAAAAATGGACCGTTATTTATAATTTTTGGTAGGGAGATTTGCTGCCCAATAAGAACACAAAGTACCAAATTTCAGCGAATTCGGTCGGAAAATGCGATCAAAACCCCCAAAATACCGAAAATTGGGGGTAATCTTATATGGGGGCTATCCGAAAAAATGGACCTTTATTTATAATTTTTGGTAGAGAGATTTGCTACCCAATAAGAACTCAATGTACCAAATTTCAGCGAATTCAGTTAAAAAACGCGCTCAAGAACCTCAAAATACCGAAAATTTTGGGGTACCCTTATATGGGAGCTATGCCTAAACGTGGACCGATTTTCTCCAATTTCAATAGGGTTCGTCCTTGGGCCAATTAAGTGACCTGTGTCAAATTTCATCCAAATCGGATCATAAATGCGACCTGTACTTTGTTAACAAAAATACATGGACGGACGGACGGACAGACGGACGGACGGACGGACAGACGGACGGACGGACAGACGGACATGCATAAATCGACTCAGAAAGTGATTCTATGCATATTCTCAAAAGGAACCATGGGTCTATCTCGATTATTTTTGCCTGTTACAAACATATGCACAAAGACATAATACCCTGTACCACAGTGTGGTGAAGGGTATAATGAGCCTACTGATGATTACCGTAGAAGGGGAAGGCCACGAATTAGATGGAAAGACCAAGTAGAAAACAATATCTTGGAACGCGGTCTTCCAAATAGGTGGACTTGCGCACAAGACCGACAACGCATCAAATTGATAATTGAATGACGTTATTGCGTTTTGTTGAAATTGGTGCAGATGCAACCATAGCTTCCATATGTATTTCGAACGGGTGTCTGATTGAGATTAAATTTTTAACAGTGCGGCGTGCCGAATATCGTGTATCAATTTCGCTAAATTTGTCATATGTTAGGCTGACGACTCTAAATCTGCCCAAATGAAATAAAATTTAGCAAAGGTTGCATGCAATTGTAAGGATACATATGTACAATATACCCAAAGTGGCGAAGGGTATCATATAGTCGGCCCAGCCCGACTTTACTACTTTCTTTACTGGTTTAAAAATATTTTTCATGTGAATGCTATCTGAAAATCCATCACGCCGCTGCTTTGCAAAAGTTTGTCATTTGTATTCCCATTTGTCACAACCCCTTCATTTATATGTATTTTTTTTTTTTTTTGGGAACTTTTGCCCCATCCCAATTCCAAATAGTTTTTGATGAATTATATGAAATCATTTTTCTCCCATATTTTTGCAAATGTTTTCTCATACAACTTTTTTTGAGGTTGTTTTTGCTGTTGGAACGTGTGCGCCCCAAACTCACACACATGATCATTCAAAACATATGTGTATAGTCTCACACATACACTCCACTTTCTATACGAGATTGCTTGCATGCATGACTTGACTGACTACCCATGTAGATATCTGTGTATATGTATGTATATGTGTGTGTTTGCGTATGTGCCTCTCAGTTGTTTGCACAAATAATAATTTTCACATTTTAATGCTTTTGGCCGGGGTGTCAAATCAATCATTGTCGTTTTTATTGACATAAGCCCATAATTTTTCATAAATGCATGACATGAGAAATGACAGTTCTTTTGCAAACCCATCATCACTGTCATCACATGTTATCGTAAAAACTTTCTGTTTGTGTTTCTGTTGTTTTTTTTGCCTTCGTCTGCTGCTATTTTGTTTTGCGCGTTTTCTTTTGTTTGTATGCCTGTGGTTGTTGCTGTTGTTGTTGGTTCTCAGCAAACAAAAGGCCCCCCTTGTTGTCACATAAATTGCGGTTGTATGCGAATAAACACCCTACTCTTCCGTTTGACAGAGGCGCAACTTTTTTGTGTGTGATTGAGTTTTCGATTCGATGGCTAACAAAGGGGGTATATGACGAACTTGATAGTGTTCACATGCGAATTCGTTGTTGTCACTGTCATTCATTTCAATGTTTTTTGCAATTTTTTATTTGTTTTTCATTTTAATATGCTAGGCTGGAAATGACGGAACGTCATGATGTTTGTAAGTTCATATATACATGTATAAGGACAAAAAATAAATATTATTTTTATAAAAAAAAAAAAAAAACTTTCCTTAACAGGGCGCACTGCAGTATTCTGCAAATATTTTCAAAACTATTTTAAATATAAATTTGCAATGTGTATGATTTTTATATATATCATAATTTTATGCTGGTGTATTCTTTCGATTCGCAGACGATCCACCCTATTATACCATACTCTGACCTTTTGTTCTTTTTGTTGTTGTTATTACTAATTGAAGTTGTCATTTGTCATATTTTGCATTCTTTGTAATTTTGTAATAAGGATGTGACATGCAAAGCAAGAAAAAACAACAAGGGCAAATATTCTATAATTGAATGAGAGGAGTTCAAGTAGTAACATCAATTAAAAAAATTTAAAACTGGAGGGTCAACAGGATCGATTATTTTTTTAAGTACTAATTTTATTAAAAAATATTTTAAATAATATTTTCTCAAGGACCATCCTAGGCGGTCATTTATTAAAGAATATTTTATCAAGGACCATCCAAGTCGTGGTAGAATATTTTTCAAGGAATATTTTTTCAAGAACCATCCAAGGCGTGGAAGAATATTTTTCAAGGAATATTTTTTCAATGGTCATCCAAGGAGTGGAAGAATACTTTTCAAGGAATATTTTTGCATATGTTTGTAACAGGCAAAAGGAAAAGAGATAGACACATGGTTCCATTTGAGAACATGCATAGAATCACTTTCTAAGTCGATTTAGGCATGCCTGTCCGTCTGTCCATGTTAAATTGTAAACAAAGTACAGGTCGCACTTATGATTCAAATTGGATGAAGTTTGGCACATCTCATTTATTTGGCCCAAGGACGAATCCTATTGAAATTGGGAAAATCGGTTCAGATTTAGATGTAGCTCCAATATATATTTTCGCCCGATTTAAGGTAAATGGTGCACCAAAGTCCCTAAATTTTCGTGAATTGAGTCTGGAATGATGTCTGCCAAGTTTCGTGAAGATCCGTTCAGATATAGCTCCCATATATATTTTCGTCCGATTTTACATAAATGGTGCACCAAACTCCTAATGTTTGTCCGATTAACACGAAATTTTGCACAACGTAACAAATTGAGACATGAATGACGTTCTTGGGTTTTGTTGAAATTGGTGCAGATGCAGCCATAGCTTCCATATATATTTCGAACGGCTGTCTGATTGATATTAAATTTTTAACAGTGCGGCATACTGAATAGAGTGTATCAAGTTTGCTATAAATTTATTTCCATAAATTTGTCCCATTGTAAGCAAACGACTCGAAAGCTCCCCGAATGAAATTAAATTTAGCATAGATTGCAGAAAGGTTGTTAGGACACATATGAAAGCCAGTAAGGAAAGTAGTAAAGTCGGACGGGGCCGACTATATGATACCCTTCACCACTGTGGGTATATTCAACAGATGAATCCTAACAGACGTCGAATTTTTGAAGGACCAGTAAAATGAAATTGGATCCATAAACATGTTATTCTGCAACATATACTAAATTTTTGACTTGGGCAGATACGGGGTTGCTTCAAGCTAGGTTATATTTTATTCAATACGTTGTGCCAAATTTTTGTCAATCGGCCTAACTTTGGGTCTTTGGTGAACCATTTATCTATCGGACGAAAATATATATGGGAGTTATATCTAAATCTGAACCTATTTACACAAAAGTTAATACACGTCGTTCTGGACCATATTCAGTACGCTGTGCCAAATTTTGTGCAAATCCAAAGATATATAAGGACTTTGGAGACCCATTTACCTTAAATCGGACGAAAATATATATGGGAGCTACATCTAAATCTGGACCGATTTTCACGAAATGTAGCACACATCATTCCGGACCCAATTCAGTACCCTATGCCAAATTTCGGGCAAATCGAAATATATATAGGGACTTTGGAGACCGATTTACCTTAAATCGGACGAAAATATATATGGAAGCTGTATCTAAATCTATCACACATCATTCTGGACCTAATTCAGTACTCTATGCCAAATTTCGTGGAAATCGAAAGCTATATAGGGAGTTTGGTGACCCATTTACCTTAAATCGGACGAAAGTATATATGGAAGCTATATCTAAATCTGGACCAATTTTCACAAAACGTAGCACACATCATTCTGCACCTAATTCAATACTCTGTGCCAAATTTCATGCAAATCGAATGATATGTAGGGACTTTGGTGCACCATTTACCTTAAATCGGACGAAACTATATATGGGAGCTTTATCTAAATCTGAACCGATTTTCTCGAAACTTGGTACAAATCATTCTGGCTTTGTGCCAAATTTCGTGGAAATCGAAAGATATAGAGGGACTTTGGTGCCCCAATTACCTTAAATCGGACGAAAATGTATATGGGAATTGAATTTATAATAGGTTGCTGAAAGACATGAGTATGTTCCTTCGAGGGAACATTGATTTACAATTATAAGGATATATATGTACAATATACCCAAGGTCCTTACTGGTTTTTTCTTCGCTTGGCGTGGATTTCTTAAAAATACTTTTTCAATGAAGTTCGCTTGTCGGATTTTTTTTAATTTTTGCTCGTAGCATGGTTTTCATAGAAATATGTTTATACCCTACACAACTATGTTGTCAGGGTATTATAGCTTTGTGCAGCCCCAAATGTTTGTAACGCCGCGAAATATTGGTCCTAGACCCACCTTTAAGTATACCGATCGTCATATCTCGACTAGCTGAGTCGATCTAGACATGTGTGTCCGTCCGTCCGTCTGTCCATTATAATTTGTAAACACGATACAGGCTACAGTTATGGACCAATCTTCACGAAATTTTGCATGTAGGATGGGTTCTGGCCAATGAAGACCCCTATTGTTTTTGGAAAAGATCAGTTAATATTTAGGGGATGAAATGGACCAAATACTAAATTTTTGTCGGTTTTCCTGGTCGCTCCAGAGGCCGCAATAATGGCCCGAACATCGTGAAATTTTGCATGGAGAAGGGGATCGGGCCAAAGAATAAGCATGCCTGTTTTGATAAAGATCGGACCATATTTAGCGGGTCAAATGGACCCTGACTTTTGTGTGAAAAATGACAAAATTTGTATTCTATAGTGTATATATTTACCCCTGAATGACATAGACCCGAGAAGTTGATATTATATCCAAGAGGAGTGGTTGACCTTTAAATTAAGACCAATTATATTGTTGTATGTGTTCGGATGTGGGAGTTACACCTAAATATTTACAGGTATCTCCGTATTCGTATATTATTTAGTAACCCATTATCACTCTAGAGAGCAGAACTATAGCGATGATCGCTTTGAAATGTTCCATAAGCTTCCAATTATGGTCAAGGACAACGCCAATAATTTTCGGTGATGATCAGATAGTAATTTTGGAATGATGTGGACCGAAAACTTATTTTTTTATGTTATTTTCGAGTCGATATATAGACCACAAATGAAACCCGAACATCACAACACAACCCACGGTGAACGGAATCTGGACGGAATCAACATCCGCAGAAAATTTGAGTTCCGCAGTAGTTGTGTAGGGTATCGTATGGTCGGCCCCGTCCGACTATACTGCTCCGCTCACTGGTTTTAGCTTATATTTCTTTTAAATATTTTTTTACAAGCTACTCTAAGAACAGATTTTTATACCCTACACAACTATGTTGTTTGTAACGCCGCGAAATATTGGTCCTAGACCCACTTTTATGTATACCGATCGTCTTATCTCGTCTAGCTGAGTCGATCTAGACATGAGTGTCCGTCCGTCCGTCCGTCTGTCCATTATAATTTGTAAACACGATACAGGCCACAGTTATGATCCAATCTTCACGAAATTTTGCATGTAGGTTGGATTCTGGCCAATGAAGACCCCTATTGTTTTAGGTAAAGTTCGGTTAATATTTAGGGGATGAAATGGACCAAAGACATTATTTTTGTCTGATTTTCTGACCCTGACTTTTGTGTGAAAATTCAAAAGTTGTATTCTATAGCGTATATATTTATCCCTGAAGGACATAACCCGAAAAGTATATAGTATATCCAACAGGAGTGATGGACCTTTAAATTTATAACAATCATTTACTCGGATGTGGAAGTTACGTATTCATATATCATTTAGTAACAGAAAGTTATACTTTCGCGGAAGTTGTGTAGGGTATCATATGGTCGGTCCCGCGCGACTATGCTGCTCCGCTCACTGCTTTTTATTTTTCATTAATCTATAAAGCATTATATTATAGTTCCTTTATTGTTAATGGTTCCAATACCCGCCTTCGTCTATCCCACACTTAAGCTACTAATCTCTCATCCCACCAAAAATATTTTAACCAAAAAATTAGTTCTCTCTCATATGACAATAAATTATGACAACCCAAAAGAACTCCCAAAAAACTTCTCCAAATAAAAGTCACAGCCATACAATTAAAATCCCCTCACTAATCCCTCATAATCTCCACAATAGAATCTCCTCCTCATTTAATTGCTTCAAATTTTGTGGTGGTGTAGTTTTTCACACATTATCCCCCAAAAAAGTTTTGTATCTGCTACCGTTAAACTAATCCCACTATAGAGTATGACAAAACATTGGAAATTTCTTTTCCAACAAATTGCTTTTTATTGTAAATTGTCTTCAAATATGTTGGGTGGATGTAGTGATTGAATTATTTTAATCTCACTATGCATGGAAATATGCATGGAAAGAATACAAAGAGAGATATTGTAAAGAATTTATAAACTAAATTCAAAATTAATCCAAAATGAAGTTTCAAATTCTATTCAATTGATGACCTACCGGCGGTCATTGATGTTTTGTTGATCTATTCACCTTCGTCTCAACTACTGTATTTCAGATGCTGCCAAGCTTCATAATAAAAATGTGTCGAATAAAAGATAAATTAACGAAAAGCTACAGAAATTGTGGAAAGATATAAGAAAATATAATTTTGTCGTATAATATAGTTCCGAACAAAAAAGTCTGAAAAGAAGCTGTAGATAAAAGGCTTCGAATTCTACTTATTTACGTACCCATTGAGCTAGAAACGACATAGAATGACGTAGAGGATGATAGATACCCATGCTTATCTTGGTCCCACTTTCATCTCAATTGTGGACACTGACCTCCCCTCAGTGTCACCTGGGGAAGCTATTTTCATCACCCGTTCAAATAGTGAGCTGGTATGTACCGCGAGTTCACCCATAAAAACTATAAAAAATGAGTTGAGGCGTCGGGTAAGTTGCACACACTCGGAAAACCCCACCTACCTTACTGGAAATTCGATGGAAAGGCACATGAATTTGGCTGCGGATTTATGGTTATTAGGAGAATAAAAGACCTCGTCCCGTATTCACTCATGTAGATGAGCAAATTGCTATTATACATATAAAAGAAGTTGAAGTTCTTCTGCATCGGTCTTATTTGTATGTATACTCCGATCGAAGACAAATATGAGCAGACCAAAGACATATTTTACTAGCGCCTAGAAACAGCATATGACCGCTACTCTGGCCATAGCAGAAAGGACCTCTCGGAGCCCTCCGATACCGAACGAGGGTTCAGACAAGGTGACTGTTTGTCATTGACCTGTTTAACATCCAGTTGGAAAGGGTCATACGAGATGCAAATAGAAATTACACACTGCACACCAAACAGCATATGTTACTCGCCTACGCCACGGCTCGAACATTTCGAGTGCTAACAGCCACCTTTGAACTAATTGCGAAAGAGACTGCCAAAGTGGGACTGGCAATAAATTGCGAGAAAACCAAAGTGATGGTATGAACGCGCAACACGTCCAGTAGACTCGGACCAACTGTGAAACTTGAAAACTGCAGCTTCGAGGTAGTGAACGATTTTATATACCTTGGTAACGCCATTAACAAAACATCAACAACATTTGAAATCAGGAGGAGAATAGTGTTGGCCAACAGATGCTACTATGATTTGAATAAACAATATAATAACAAAGCCACCATTCGCCAGACCAAACTCACACTCTACAAGACGCTAATACTCTCCGTGGTGTTGTATGGATCTGAAGTGTGGATACTTGCGCATGCAGATGAGGCAATGTAACGTTTAGCTCCATTATATTGAGTGTTAAAAACAGTATTCATAATATCGACCATAGTTTTCTTATAGCCCCCATATAGGGGTAAATCGCATTTTCGGCTTTTTGAATATTTAAGCCGCATTTTCCTACCAAAGTAGTATTATGGGTTCTTCGACGGTGAACATATGTTCTAATATAGGTCCATAGTTTACAACATATTTCCCATTCACATTTTCGTTATTTCGAAGGTCTTAGCCGCATATTTCCAACCAAAGAACCTGTAATTTGACATTTCGGATTCATGGATGCTGAGAAGAACTGTAGAACTATGTCGATGTAGATCCATATTTTGTCATAGCCCCCCCTATAAG
>NW_026878466.1:0-24018 GCF_032173495.1 Musca vetustissima | reverse complement strand
CCTGCAAAAAGAAACACGACAAGTTCCTGTAAACAACACACTCACATTTTTGAAACACATCCCCAGCACACACACCCACACACATATCTACGAACATTAATTCTCTCACACTTTGCACTGAATGGATTTGTATGCAATCGTTGCTGCTGCTGTTGTTGTTGTTGTTTTGCGTATGAGAAATTTAAACAACCATCAGGGAAAAGTTATTAACATCCGCGTAACAACTACAACACCGCCAATAGGTGTAACACGCATTACAGCCACACTCGCAACCGCTTATTTGCACGCTCCAAACAAGCACGCTTTTGTACACACTTTATTCGGTGCCATCTTAAACCGCTAAGCAAACAGTTAATGTTAATATCAAGTACAGCACAATGATATAAGTAAGTGTTGACA
Organism: Musca vetustissima; assembly: GCF_032173495.1. Lineage (NCBI taxonomy): Eukaryota > Metazoa > Arthropoda > Insecta > Diptera > Muscidae > Musca > Musca vetustissima. The sequence continues at coordinate 23,619 of NW_026878466.1, read as the reverse complement.
ACATTGTTCGTGTGCCAGCGGGGGAAAAAAACCAAAACTTCGACAATGCCTTACAGCAACTAAAGGTTATTTTTATTGGAATATTTAAAGTTTTTTTTTTTAACAGATAACTGCTTCTAAGGGATAATCTATTTCGATAGTTACATTGATCAAAGATATTATTACACTAGACGAATCCCTAAAATATTGCAAAAATTTAAAAAGGGTCGGTAACATATGTGAGATTCAAATTAGATATGATTTTCAATATTAAATTTGTTATTAACTCATTTGGCGCCACCGTCACTTGAAAAGAACATTTGAAAAAAACAATCGTTATCTGTGTGAATTTTTATACTCTTCACCACGGGTACAGGATATTATGACTTTGTGTATATGTTTGTAACAAGCAAAAGGAAACGAGATAGACACATGAATCCTTTTGAGAATATGCATAGAATCACTTTTTAGGTCCGTCCGTCCGTCTGTTCATGTTAAATTGTAAACAAAGTACCGGTCGCGTTTTTAATTCGAATTGGATGAAATTTGGCACAGCTCATTTATTTGGCCCAAGGACGAACCCTATTGGGAAAAATCGGTTCAGATTTAGATATAGCTCCCATACATTTTTTCGTCCGATTTAAGATAAGCACCAAAGTACCTATATATCTTTCGATTTGCACGAAATTTGGTATAGCGAACTAAATTAAGTCTAGAGTAATGTGTTTAAAGTTTTGTGAAAATTGGTTCAGACTTAGATATAGCTCCATATAGTGCACCAATGTTCCTTTGTACCCTTCGATTTGCACGAAATTTGGCATAGTGTACTGAATTGAGTCTAGAATGAGGAGTGGTAAGTTTCGGGAAAATCGGTGCAGATTTCGATATAGTTCCCTTTTTTTTCGTCCGATTTTATGTAAATGTATATAACTATGGATTTGCACGAAATTTGGCATAGCGTACTGAATTAAGTCTAGAACGACGAGTGTTAAGTTTTGTGAAAATCGGTTAAGATTTAGATATAGCTTCCCAATATATGTTCGTCCGATTTAATGCAATATCTATCTTTCGAAATTCGAAATTTCGAAATATCTTTCGAAATTTGGCATATATATCTTTCGTGTGTCCACGTTTTGGAGTTTTCAAATTTTAGAAAAAATTCCCATTAATAATCGCTGAAATTTGTATTTGGTGTATATAATGGTTTACATAAATCGGTTTGTAGAATTGTCGGTATAGGTCCACATTTTGGTATGTTCCCTATATTTTCATTGCATAGTATATGCCAATATACCTATGGTGGAGGGTATCCAAAGTTCGGTCGAACTTAACGCCTTTTTCACTTGTTTAGTATTACGAATATTACACATGAGCCCGAAAGATGTGCCCAAAATCTGAAGCTACATGTGCAGAAACTTAAAATGGTAATGTGGTTGGGTATCCACTATTTTGCATCGTTCGACGATACTGCTTTGCTTCAACACAGCACATACACAAATTATTAAATGAATGAATTTCAAAAATATTTAATTGAAGCTTCCTTTAATTCCAAAGATTCTAATTAGCTGTGAAATTAATAATTGATATTTAATAATAGTATTCTTTTTTACAATATTGAAAAATTATAAATATTGAATAAGTATAAATGTGTTCATTTCCTTATAGCAATTACAAATTTACATCCGATTTAAATATAATTCTAATTTCATTTAGGCAATCTCATATATATTTTACAAATCTTGAGGATTAGTTTATTTGGCAATATTTGAGAAGTTTCATAAAATAACAAAGACACACACATAACAAGTTTACTTAGCCAGATGGTAAGCATTCCACAACAAATTGTCAATAAGAAACCGAACACAATCGGAAAATCCACTACCTCCAAAAATATATACATATGGTTTGGAGCTGTAATGTTTTAATATTAATATTTGTTATAATAAAAACCTATGTTTAAGGTAAACTGTGGATTTGCTAAATTATATAAATTATTGTCACGATATCACATTTACAAGAAATGTATTTATATATGTATATATGTATATATATATATATATCCCAAACTACAACATTGCATAGTTTCAATAAAATACACACATTGATAGAAGCCTATGAGTGTACACATACTAGTATTTCCAAATGTTTCCATATACACAAAGATATTTCAATAATCATTAATTTTATTAATTTATTATTGGAGCAATGCTAAATTAAGTATCGTTGCAAGTCCAGATTCCCAGAATCAATTTGCGAAACATATTATGCGTGTCCACCCACTACGCCATACCCATTGCAGGTATTTCAAAAGAATTATTGTAGAAGATTTTCTCTTTGACAAATATTATTGCTATCAGCTTATGGACAAGATAGTGCGGTATTATGAGCCAACAACAAATTAATGCTACTGTTGTATACGTTTGGAATTTTAGGCAGAACGAAAGCAACCACAATGAGTTATTCTCACAGAAGAATTTTAATATCATTGGTATAATATTATTTGAAAAAGAATGCAGAAATTCCCTAAGATCAATAGTATGTTTATCAATAACAAATCTTTTCATTAGGACATTTTAAATACTTTGAATACAAGTGAAAATTAGTAGTATGTGTAGTTAGGATGTCAATTTTATAAAAAAAGTAAATACTCAATAAAAACACTAAATGCTAACGAACATTCAATTATTGAAAATGTGATAAAATGCTTAAAAATAGCATTTATAACATTCCATTATATGTATACATCAGTAAGGAAAGTTGTAAAGACCGGCCGGCTGTATGATACGACTTTGGATACTTCAACAGGTGCATCCGAAAAGACTTCTCATTTTTAAAGGGCAATTGACATGAAATTGGACTAAATTATATATGTGACCTTTTATAAATTGAAATTTTTTGTTTGATGCATTCAGTTGTGAGTTACAGGGTGTTAAAAAATGTGTTTATGATTCGATACTGTAACCACCAATTATGTGCAATTTTGGTTTCGTAGAAACCATTCAGGAATTTTTGATGTTACAGTTGCACCTCGCACAGGTGGCCGGTCGTCGAAAATGTCGATAAAATCGGAGAAACTATCGTCTAGAAGTTAAAAATCGACCATAACCATTTATACAAAGAACTGATTTATTTTTCCCCAACCTAATAATATAAGTAGATGATTAAGTTTAAAAACAATGTTTTATTTTAATACTAGCATATGCCACAACTTCGTTAGCGAATGTAAGAAATATTTCAAAATGTATTAACATATTATTTTATTTTCAGAGAAAACTGGATATGTCAGAAAAAACAATCCACACATTAATATCGACCATAAATTAAATTTGAGTACCATTTAGTACCAAATATTATGATTCGAGCTCTAAGGTTCCAAATTTTCCATTTTGCACACATTATTTCCATAGTACCCTCCTCAACCATCTAACTAAACTTCCTGCATACCCCGATCCTATACCTCCACAATGATTCCAAATTCAAATTTCAGGGTTACAACTCTATTAATTCACCTAAAATTGTAACGAATTTAGTAGTAGAATTTCCGACAGTGATTCTAAATCCAAGTTTCAGGATTCCAACTCCATAGGTTCACCCACAATTCAAATTGTACCAAATTTAGTACACAGTAGTATGAATGTCCAAAAACCTCTTACTTACCCCAAACCTACACGACCACTGTGATCCAAAATATAAGTTTTGGGATTCCAATTCTATCGGTTGACATACAATTCAAATTGTACCAAATTTCCAAAACTTCCTACTTAACCCAAACCAACACCCCACAGTGACCCTAAATCTAACTATCAAGATTCCAACTTTATCGGTTCACCCACAACTCAAATTGTACCAAATTTAGTGCACAGCAGTATGAATTTCCAAAACCACTTACTTACCCCAAATCTACACCACCACAGTGAACCTAAATATAAGTTTTAGGATTCCAACTCTATTGGTTCACCCACAATTCAAATTGTACCAAATTTAGTACATTGTTGTACCAATTTCCAAAACTTCATACATACCCCAATCTTACACCCCCACAGTGATCCTAAATCGAAGATTCAGGATTCCAACTTTATCGGTTAACCCAAAATCCAAATTGTACCAAATTTAGTACACAGTAGTGTGAATTTCCAAAATTTCCTACTTTACCCAAACCAACACCCCCACAGTGATCCTAAATCCATTTTTCAGGATTCAAACTCTATCAGTTCACTCACAATTCAAATTGTACCAAATTTAGTACACAGTAGTACAAATTTCCAAAACATTCTACATACCCCTAACTGACCTACCCCCACACTGATCACAAATCCAAGTTTCACGATTCCAACTCTATCGTTTCACTCACAATTAAAATTGTACCAAATTTAGTACACAGTAGTACGAATTCTCAAAACTTCCTACATACCCCTAATTCTACACCACCACAGTGATCCTAAATCAAAATTTTAGGATTCCAACTCTTTCGGTTCACAATTCAAATTGTTCCAAATTTAGTACACAGTAGTACCAATTTCCAAAACATCCTACATACCCCAATCCTACACCCCCACACTGATACTAAATTCAAGTTTTAGGATTTCAGCTCTATCGGTCGGTAAATTTAGTACACAGTAGTACCAATTTCCAAATCTTCCTACATACCCCAATCCTACACTTCCACAGTGTTCATAAATCAAAATTTCAGGATTCCAACTCTATCACTTTACAAATTTAGTACAAATTTCTACAATTTCCTACATACCCCAACCCTACACCCCCACAGTGATCCCAAATCCAAGTTTCAGGATTCCAACTCTATCGGTTCACCCACAATTCAGATTGTACCAAATTTAGTATACATTTCTAAAACTTCCTACATATCTCAATCTTACACCTCAACAGTGATCCTGACTCCAAATTTAATGATTCTAGCTCTATTGGTTCACCTAAAATTCAAATTGTACCAAATTAAGTACCATTTAGTACCCTTAAGTATTATTTTCTTAAACTGAATCCTGACCCCAATCCCACACCCCTACAGTGATCCTGACTCCAAATTTCATTGTTTCCGCTCAATAGGATAGCCCAAATCCAAACTGTACCGATTATAGTACGATGTAGTACTTTTCGTACACATAAGTAACAAATTTCCAAAACTACGTTCATATCCCAATCTTACACTCCGACGATAATTTTAATTTCAAATTCCAGGATTCCAGCTTGATTTGTATCTCAAAATTAAATTTGTACCAAATATAGTACCATATAGTACATTTCGTACACACGTTTTCAAAACCATATCCATAAATGGACCCTACTTCTCAACCTTAATTCACACTCCAAATTTCAAGTTTTTAACGCTATCCGTTCACATGCCACAGAATTGTACCATATTTAGTACATTTTCGTACTTTTCGGATAGTTATAGTTCGAATTTCCAAAAACCCTTTGGTACATCTATCCTACATTCCATCAACGACCACCAAACCAAATTTCAGAGTTCTAGCTCCATCGGTTCGCCTAATACAAATGGCATAACATTTAGTACTTTTCTTTCCGTTCTAGTACGCATTTCAAAAAACCCAGCCTTATCTGTCACATTTGGACCAAGAGTGACCCTCACCCAAAATTTCAAGATTCTAGCTTCAGCCGTTTCGTCTGGGCGTTGATGAATCGTTAAATCAGACAGTCAGTCAATCACTTTACTCTTTTATTACTATATATAGATCATTTGTACATAGTGATCCACAGATCCACTTTCAAATCTTTATACTAATATTTTATAATTCTCCATAATGTTTTATTTATTTTTATCATTTTCCAGAAATAGTCTTGTTATATTTACAATTAGTGGGACAAATATTTATTAGAAATAAATCCAAATTAAATCTTACCATTTTCCCCTATTTCTTCCAATGTTTCTACTATATCTTCTCGGATCTCAAAAATCTTGGATCCAGACATGTACTTTTTCTAACACCCTTGGAATGATTCCGATGTTCCAGTGAGGGGTTATCATGCCCTCATCAAAAGTAATGAATTTTCTTTAATCACCAAAAGCAACGACAACCAAATTTTGCAAATTATTTTTCATCTCTTTTAAATCTTCAATTGTATATGTGTAAAGTTACAAACATTAACATGCATATGTATTAATTTATCAGCCCAATGAAAATCTTGAATATTTAAAATCGAGAATTGGGGAGGTCCCCTTAAAGGAACAAACCTTTTTTTGTAACCTTCACCACCATTTGGTACAAGGTATTATGTCTTTGTACAATGGCACAAACTCCCAATATTTGTCTGATTGAGACAACATTTTTCACAGCGTACTGAAATAGGTAAAGGTTCTGTTCGAAAATGAGTTATATGGGTTCACATTTAGCCATCACTTTCCACGTAATGATACCTTCCGACTTTCGGTATTTCCTACCAGAGGTATTCAATATTGGTCCCCTTTTTGGTATGGTCACATAAGTAGTAGTGCTTTGCGGATTTTAGATACATGTCCCACCCAACCATGCGATATCAATATAGGTCCACCTTATAAAATTGTAAGAATAGTGGAAGAATAATACAGTTCCTTGTGGGGTGAGAGACTTCATTATAAAAATAACGCCAATACAATACGGTTAAAAATTTCAGGAATTTGCCATCAAAAATTGCTGCAATTTAGTATTTATGGTATCCAGTGGAGTTTATGATATCACTGGAAAACGTATGTAAACATAGATTCATTTATAGGTAATGTTCCCTTTCACTCGCTTTTATTATCCTTGAATAGAAAATCTCCCTACCAAAAATTATAAATATTGGCCCCAGTTTCCAAGTAATTTCCATATACATAATGGTTTCTCCCTAATCTGGTATTTTGGTGGGCTTGGGCACGTTTCCGACTGAATTGCCTTTAATTTAATATTTTAGGTTCATTTTTTAGATTTAGGTATTATATGTTTTAACCGAATTTTCTAACGAAGTGGCTATAATGTGATTTATCGGATATAAATTTTCCCTTTTTATTTGTTTTTTATGTTATTTACATAATGCAATGACATAGTCCCCATACAAAAGTCCCGATCGTTTTCAGAAATTTTAAATACACACCCAGCCGAACTTAATGACGTTTTACTTGTTTAAATTTAATTACATGATTAATTGTTAATTACCTTAGACATAGACTTCTTTAATTAGCTGACAAAAACAAATAATACAGAAATATATATGTGCAAAATATATTTATTACTAAATTTACACTATTTCTTACATATTCGTATGTTTTGCATAATTAGGAACAATTGAATACTTCGCAATTTCCATTATTACATTTATCACTCTTAATTCATGGAGCATGCAACTTGTGTACTGCATTCAAGACACTACCGTTGTGTCCTTGGGTGACCGGCCAGCCACCAACATCACCACCCCCAAATGGTAGCTGTACTACAGCTGTTTTCACAAAATATTTATAATTAAATATTTCAGTTTCTCTCTTATTGTATTATATGTGCACCATGTGCGTCTGTGTGTGTTTGTGACGCCTGGATTCTCTGGTAATGGGAAATTTTGTAGTGCTGCAAAATATAATCAAATTAATTGCTAGTGCGGGGTGTTATACAGAAGGAAAGTTCGAGGGGAACCGAGAGGGAGGAAATTGTTGAAATGTAATAGACAAAGATGCGTTGAAAGCAAAATAATTAAATTTTATTTAATGTCATGCCCAACTATGGATGTAATACACAAAGAAGCATCTAAAACAGGAATTGCAAATAAACAAAAAACAAAAACAGAAACTGAAACTGGAATCTTAATGTAATGCTAATGACAAAGGTTACCACGATTTATACAAAAACATTGCTAACCAAAAACATTGCTAACAAAACTATTCACGGGTTTTGTGCAATTGTTAATTTGTTCTCCTGTAGAATACATTAAATAAATGAGAATACCGGTAAAAAAAACGAAGAACGATGAAAAAACACTAAATTAGGGGAACTGCAGTTTATTACTGCATTTATTTGTGTGTGTGATAAAATGCCGTGAGGCTAAGCTAAACAAATTAATTTTCCAATTGTAATGACAATACAAAATGAGTTTTTTTTGTTTTGGGAAGGTAATACGTACATTAAAAAATAGAGCAATTAAATAGGGCTATAATCGGAGCAATTTCACTATTACCATTATGCAAAATCGATATGAATTTATATACAATGAAAATTAAATGCAGGGAAAAGTCCCCAATATTCAATATTTTGTCGATTTTGAAAAGTTTTTTAACCAAATTGACTGTAAATTGGTAATTTAGCTTTTAATTGGATAGCAAATGGTCATACCAATAGCATATAATAACTCTTATATTTCAATATTTCGGAGAAATTTGCAGATACTTTACTCCCCATAATAAGGGATTTCGGGGACGCTTTTAAACTTTATTGGCTCAAACATGATATTCTCGTTTAAGATTTGGTGTCCAATCTTCCTACCAAAAATTACCAATATAGGTTTATTTGTTATTTGCGTTCTCATTCCTAAAGTTGAGGTGTTTGTCGTACCTATTAAGACTCGTACGGTTTGCAGTCTGGATACCGAGTTTATTCAAATAATTATTTAGCTGGATCGAGACAAAAGATCTGCAGGCGCGTCGGTATTTTGCGCATATTTTGCGTTTTTCCAATTTGAAACAAAAATCGCGTTTCGACATGTTATCTTCCATCTGATCTTTCGATAGAATTCCTGAAATTCCCCTTCTGTTCTGCTTGAATCATCAGTTGGCTCGCTTTATATGCCTTTCGAACTGGAGCATCCTCATCAATTCTCAGCTCGATGCGTCTGACTATGCCCATGTCTGAGTATAGATGGCACAACTCGTGGTTCATTTGATGGCGATATTCACCAGTAGGTCTTACGGAAAAATTTTCTCTCAAACACTCCAAGAGCTGCATCATCAGCTTGCGCAAGTACCCATGCTTCTGGTCCAAACACCGGCAGGGTAGTATCAGCGTCTTGTAGAGTGCGCCTTTCTCAGATCATAATACCATATGTTGCCAACACTATCCTTCTCCGAATTACAAAACTGAAGTCATTAGTTTTTATTTAAGGCGGTACCAAGGTATATAAAATCGTTGACTAACTCAAAGCTTTAGTTTTCAAGTTGCAAAGTTCGTTTGAGTCTACTGGACGTCTTGCGCGTTGATACCATCGGCTTGGTCTTCCCGCCATTTGCCGTCAGTCCCACTTTGGCACACTCCTTTTCAATTCGTTTAATGTGGCTGTTACCGCTTGCAATGTGTCGATGTCAACGGCGTAGGCAAGTAACATGTGCTATGTGGTGTACAGAGTTCTATTTCTGTTCACCTTTGCGTCTTGTATGACTCCAAAAGGTCCTTTCCGACTTTAACTGCTGACCTTGCGCCAGTTAGAGTTATCCTGCGTAGCCTATTAATTTTGCAAGAATGCCGAACGCAGATGTGCCTTAAAACTCCTCTGAATCAATATCGTCATCTCTTATTGGGTATCTGCTGCTTCCAGATCCTCAACACGCTATATATCACCAGGTTTCCTTCTTCACCTCTACAGGAGGATGTGTCTGCACCAAGCCCTCAATTTTGTGTTTTACTCGTTGGCAAAATTTCCGGGCTTCATTGAGGTTGTTTCTCCTCCCTCCTCTTCTCCCGATAGTTCTCGCATTGTGTGTTGCTACTGTTAGCAGGGTTGCCCTACGCACTATGATGGTCTTTGGTAGCCAAGTGTTGCTTCTGCTGCAGTTTGTAGGTAATGGTCATTTTCCTTCTATATTACCAGGAAAAGGAGTGCTTTCGTCAAGCAGGTGGTTAGGTTGAATTGCAATCTGAAGTGTTTGCAGCTTTTCGGGGTCGAGTTTCGGTGTTGTGTTAGATGGCTCCTTTCAACTCTTCCTAAGTGGAAATTGCTTGCGGTGCTTCGACATTATCCGACAAGCCGATGTTTTTGAGCAGACGGCAGACGACACAGACTTCGAAAAAATGCGGTATCAAAAGTTTGGTAGACATTAAATTAGACAATCTACTATTTTTATCCGATCGCAAATTCATTTACGGCTTTCCCAAAAAAGTGTCATGACGAGTTACCAAACCTTACCGCTATATATTCCTTTCCTTTTTCCCCTTTATCAAGTATTTTACGGAGCGACATTCTCACATCTTCTAACATAACATATATCTCATTCCATAGTAAGATATGGATCACATTCTGATTTCATGACAATGGTGCAAAGATGTCCATTCAGGGGAATATTGTGGACATACAACCAGTGTTGCCATCTAACTGCGGCTATAGTTCATTATCGAACATTATGTTCTAATTTTTTATCTCGCTATCCTCCGCAGGTGAAATGATTTCAACAGAGTCTTAGGACCAAACTCAAAACGTGGAACAAATCAGATAACTATTTTAATATAAAATAGTTATATGAAGACTATCCCAAAAAGGTGGAGAATATTAAACATTTTTGGTAGAGAGATTTGTTACCATACCCAAAATACCGAAAATTGGGGATACCCTTATATGGGGGCTATCCGAAAAAATGGACCTATATTCATAATTTTTTGTGGAGATATTTGGAATCTATTAATACCTTAAAATACCAAATTACAACTAATTCGGCGGAAAAAACGATAAAAACCCCAAAATACTGAAAATTAGGAGGTACCGTGATATAGGGGGCTACCAAAAAAGGTGGACTTATATTTATAATCTTTTGTGGAGACATTTGTTACCCAATAAGAACCCAATGTAGCAAATTTCAACGAATTAGGTTGAAAACGCGCTCAAGAACCACAAAGTACCGAAAATTGGAGGGTACCCTTATATGGGAGCTATGCCTAAACGTGGACCCATAAAGCCCATCTTCGAACTTGACCTGCCTGCAGACAAAAGACCTATCTATCTCAATTCGTTTATCAAGGAGCTACCCCGAAATGTGGACCCATATGGCTTATTTGGAAATAATTTTTACCCAAGAGGAATCCAAAATATCCAATCCAACGGGAATCCAACTTTCAATATTAACGAGCACAATACAACGGATTTTTTCAGGTTAAGAATTAATAGTTCCCCGGTGAATATTCAGATTTGTTTAATATTAATCCTGTCCTAACTTTGTGCGATTATTACTTTTCAACTATATTCTTTCATTGGCACAACAGTAATAGGGCAAATAGAGCAAAAGTAGTAATAGGGCTGATTCTATCTGTTAAGGATTCTTTGATGCATAGTGTTAACCATTTATAGTATTAGTACGTTGGAATTTGCTTTGCGATATCGTATATAATGTGTTAAAGAGGGGAAGGACTTGCAGGACCTCTTGTTCAATTTATATATTGTAAGTAAATATAATATTTTAATATTTCCTAATTACATACACTTTTTGTAAGGCAAAATATTTAATAAGTAGAAAAACATCTACTTCAACTCATCCAACTATGAGCAACGTTGAATAAAAGCTAAGTAGTCCTTCCGTAAACAGTAAGAAGCAGTTTCAAAATATTTTCCTACAGCTGCAATGTCCATATTTGTTCCTGTTTCATGTCCGCCATGTCCTTCTGGTCATACAACATGGTATGGGTGTGTTGGTTGGTATTTTTCAAAAGCAGAAATAAAGTGTATTGTATGATTATGTGAATTTGTTCCTGTGTGTGTGTGTGAGAGAGAGTGGGTGTATGTTTTAGTGTGTATCTAGTTGTGTGCATGGACAAGTATGGTTTTATTTATGCGTTTCTTGTTGATTTGCAATTCAATAAGCTTTTGGCCCAAGTAAACATACATAATCGCCTGCATACATTATCTACATCCGGATAGTACCGGTTTGGGTTGTATTTTCTACTAGCACACATTCGTACACAAACATAAATATGATAAACTATATACGAGTATATGCATTTACTTCAGGTTTACACAATATTAGCATAGATAGTTATATATAAAAAATAGATATTATAATTTTAAAAGAATAATATTTGCAAAAATATATATTGTTTTGTGAAATATTAATATGTGTTACATTTTCCAAATGAATATACACATATTTTTTTTAAATAATATTCGTTACACCCTAATGTAATCACATTAATACACTTGAGATGCGAGTAGCACAAGAACCAATGCTGAAAGCAGCATCAACTCTAAAGCTTTAACTAAGGCTAAATTGTTAATGCTCTTCGGTAACCAGTCAAAGTCGTCTTCTGTTTCAAATTCAGCTTCTTCGGGAAGATGATGTAGTGTTTTTTTCTTTTTTTCTCCTTTTCACTTTGTGATGCGGAAATTTTGGGTTTAGTATTTACTTCAAATTGGATTTCATCCATTGTATTCATTTTGGTAACAGCTACTTTATTTAAAAAATTGCTAGCAAATTTACATTGTTTTCTTGTCCATCATGTAGAAGGGATAAATAGATCGGATGGACATCTTGTGGACTGTTCAAATGGTAATATAGTAAGTTTAACATGTTAAACAATATAGAGTATCTATCTATATATATAAAAATGAATTGCTGTTCGTTAGTCTCGCTAAAACTCGAAAACGGCTGAACGGATTTTTCTTATCTTAGTCTTGAAATGTTCGTGGAGCTTCAGGGAAGGTTTAAAAGGTTCAAAAAATTCGAAAATCGCGAAAAATTTGCAAGAAAAATTATGAAGCATATTTGCATTTCCACGAATTTAGTATCGAGCTATTTTGGTTGCACCACGTCATAGATGTTATTTTGAGATATTTTGGGTGAAAATTGGCCGCATATCATTTCTCTAAGTCTGCATTTGTCAATTATTGAAAAAATTTCCAAATATTTTATTATAATTTTTTTTCAATTGGATTGACATTGTATTGAAACATTTTTTGGGACAATATCAAAATAATTGAGAAGTATATCATTGAATGTACACGCGATCATTGTATGTACACGTTTTCCATAGAATGCACGTACATTTTGGGAGTAATGCAAGGATGGAAAATCAGAAGACATTCTAAATAAATTTTTGGAAAATTTTTGGAAATTAATAATAATAATAGGAACATGATGTTCCTTAAAGTATCTGAAATGTTGATATTCCACGGGAAATAAAAAATCAGGTGGTTGTATGCCTAACTTTTTTTCGATATCTTTGGACTTATAAACAGAACATCGCGCATATATCCGATACCAAAAATGTGTATCACATAGAAAACTAATATACGAGATATTTTCTATGCAAAATCTATCATTAAGCTCATCTGTAAAGAGAACAGCTAACAAAAAACCAGCAATATTAGAAGAAATAACATAATTCTAATTTGAAGGTTATGCGAAAACCTCCGTCCGAAGTTACCTATTCGTATTGAACATGTCAACTACCGATAACACACAGGTTGGAAACCCGAAAATTGAACGGGAAATAATTATGGCGTCTTTTTTTATCCACAGGAATCCGTTATGCCTAATTATAGCCAACTCCATGAGAAAATTAGGACAATGTTTTTATAACACCGAAAATGGGGCGAGACCTGTATGTATTGCTATATCAAAACTTGGACCTAAATAGATAAGTTTTCGCAAAAATGTTTCTCACTCCCAATATCCCGGAATGAAATATTTTAGCTACTGCAATTGGAAAGGAGGTATATTAATTTTTGGTAGGAAGATTTAATACCACATGAGAAATTATGGGGGATACTATTATATGGGTGCTACCCGGAAACTTTGTAAGGAGATTTTGTACTCACTGATCATCTAAAATATAAAATTACAGGCAAAATACAGAAGAGTGGACCAATATTGACAATTTTAAGTAGGATTCATGCTACCAAATAAAATAACCAATTACAGCTGATTAGGTTGAGAAACGTGCCCAAATCCCCAAAAATGTGGAGTACCATTATATGAAGGTTTTCGGATGCTTGCGCAAATTTTTTAGGAACATTTTCTACTCAAAATATAAAATTACAGCCAAACACCGAATATTAAGGGATTACTTTGGTCAATATTGATTATTTTAAGTAGAGAGATTTTCTGTTTAAAACCGTGCTAAAGATCTTAAAAATACGGAATGTTTATTGCTACCGTTATATGGGCGGTACCCATGTCAATATTAAAAATATTTGATACGAACACTCTCTGCTTAATTACAACCAATTCTGTTGAAAAAATGTCAACATTTTTCATATTGCGATGTACTTTTATAGTGAACTAATATTGAAAACTTTCAATACCAAATATCCTAGGAGTAGTAGCAATGTATGTGCAAATTTCAGAGCACTATCAAATCGTGGAGGGTAGAAAAAGCTAACGTAATATTGGGCTATCGTTATGTGAATTATACATCAACAATATTGCTATGCAAGACAACGTTTGCCGGGCCCGCTAGTATAATATAAAATACTCCTTCGATATTCTCCAATGTCAAGAACACTTACTTTCGGAAACAAACGGCATAACTATTGGAAGATCTTTTGTAGGACCACGAAAGGAAAGGAGAATAAAATAAAAAAATGCCTACAAGCAGTTTATTCCAATCAATTGAAAATTTAAATTTTAATTTTGAACTCTTCCGCGAAAACCCCAAACTTGCTAAATTCGAATGTTGACTACAAAGCAAGTAAAACTACTCGTAACTCGCATTGATTACAAATAAACCAGTACGGAAACTTCAAAAAGTCGGACGGGGACGACTTTATGATACCCTTCACCACCTTGGGTAAATAAAAGAGATGCTCATATGAACAATATCCTTTAGATAGAACAGACATAGGATCTTTGGAGGACCATTGAAATTGAATCGGGCGAAATTAAGTGTGTGAACTACATAGATATTTGAATTAAATGTTTATGTAAACAGACATATGCTCCTCCAGACATAGGCTCCTCCAGTTGCATAATTTGCATAAAATAGGACAAAAATATATATGGGAACTATATATACAACTAAACCGATTTCAACAACAAAATATCGTGAAAATAGAACAGAATCTATGGTGCACCATGGGACTAACGTATATATGTGAGCTATATTTAAATCTGAACCCATTTCAAACTTAAGAAAATGCATTCTAGACTAAATTCCATATCAACTGCTAAATTGCGTGAATATAGAACCACAGAAAATATATATGGAAGCTATATATAAATATGAACCTATTTCAACAAAATGTCACGGATGTCAACCGGTAGTAACTTCAATGCGTTATGCAAAATATTGTCTCAATCGGACAAACATTGGAAGAATTATGCTCCATTTACATAAAATCGAGCGAAGCTATATATGGGACCTATGTCTACATCTGAACTGATTCCAACAAAAATTCGCATTCATTAATCTGTACCTAATACTGTACTCTGTGCAAAATGTTGTCTCAATCAGATCAATATGGCGATTTTGGTGCACTATTTACATAAAATCAGACGAAAATGTATTTGGGAGTTATATCAAAATCCAATTTTCTCCAATTTCTATAGGGTTCGTCCTTGGGTCAAATAAGTGACCTGTGCAAAGTTTTATCCAAATCGGATAATAAATACGACCTGTACTTTGTTTACAATTTAACATGGACAGGCGGACATGCACAAATCTACTCAGAAATATTCTTAAAAGGAACCATGTGTCTATCTCGATTCCTTTTGCCTGTCAAACATATGCACAAAGACATAATACCCTGACCACAGTGTGGTGAAGGGTATAATGAATTTACATTATTTTGTTGTTATTTTTATACCCTTCACCACACTGTGGTACAGGGTATTATGTCTTTGTGCATATGTTTGTAACAGACAAAAGGAAACGAGATAGACACATGGTTCCTTTTGAGAATATGCATAGAATCACTTTCTGAGTCGATTTATGCATGTCCGTCCGTCCGTCTGTCCGTCTGTAGATGTTAAATTGTAAACAAAGTACAGGTCGCATTTATAATCCGATTTGGATGAAATTTGGCACAAGTCACTTATTTGGCCCAAGGACGAACCCTATTGGGAATTGGGAAAAATCGGTTCAGATTTAGATATAGCTCCCATATATAGTTTCGTCCGATTTAAGGTAAATGGGGCACCAAAGTCCTCTATATTTTTCGATTTGCATGAAATTTGGCACAGAGTACTGAAATAGGTCTAGAATGATGTGTGCCTAGTTTTGCGAAAATCGGTTCAGATTTAGATATAGCTCCCATATATTGTTTCGTCCGATTTAGGGTAAATGGGGCACCAAAGTCCCTCTATATCTTTCGATTTGCATGAAATTTGGCACAGAATACTGAATTAGGTCCAGAATGATGTGTGCCAAGTTTCGAGAAAATCGGTTCAGATCTAGCTATAGCTCCCATATAAGTTTCGTCCGATTTAAGGTAAATAGTGCACCAAAGTCCCTATATATCATTCAATTTGCATGAAATTTGGCACAGAGTACTGAATTAGGTCTAGAATGATGTGTGCTAAGTTTCCCGAAAATCGGTCCAGATTTAGATATAGCTCCCGTATATATTTTCGTCCGATTTAATGTAAATTGTGCACTAAAGAACCAATGATTGGCCGACCCGCACACAATTTTGTACAATGTACTGAAGTTACTATAACCTTGTGTGTGTCAAGTTTTCTTGAAATTGGTTCAGATTTGCATATACCTCCTATATATACTTTCGTCCGATTTTAAGTAAATGGTGTACTAAAGACCTATAGCAAGGCCGATTGGCAACACGTACTGAAATTAGTATAAATTCATGTTGATTGTAAACCAAATAATCAATGGGTGCTTGATTGATATTACATTTTAAACAGTGAAGCATACCAAATAGCGTGCGTAAAATTAGAAATCGGTTCAGATATAGATATAGCTCTCATATATAGTTTCGTCCGATTTAATGTAAATGGTGCACCAAAGTCCCTATATATCTTTCGATTTGCGCAATATTGGTCATGGCGTGCTGAATTACGTCTAGAATGATGTTTTCTAAGTTGGAAATCGGTTTCGATTTTGATATAGCTCCTATATATTCTTTCTTCCGTTTCTATGTAAATTCTGTACAAAGAAACTGTAGTTAATATAAATTAATCTCTGGCAAGCCTCGTTGAAATCGGTTCAGTTTTAGATATAGTTGCACCAAACCCCTCATTTTTATCGGATATTTATCCATATAATCAACGGGTGTCCCATTCTAAATCTGACCAACTGAAAAATTTAGTGTAGGTTGCAGAATGACATGTTTATGGATCCAACGTCATTTTACTGGTCCTTCAAATGCGACTTCCTTAGGATTCATCTGTTGAATATACCCGAAGTGGTGAAGGGTATCATATAGCCGGCCCGTCCGACTTTACTACTTTCCTTACTGGTTTATGATCAAATATTATCAACGATATTCAAGATTTTTTCAGATTTCCATGTGAAATATTTAAGAAAAACTCTTTGATAAGATTCGATTCAACTTAAATGCAAAAAATTAAAATAAATTTTTATTAACCCCCCTTAAATGTACCTAAAATTTAAACCTAATTCATGAGATGATACATGGATTAATTACACCGTTAGTGTTATAAACTCGAATTTATAAGGTGAGATGTATATTATTCTTAGCAGGCAATGACATATATATGTATTATTCTTGCATATTATCTTTTGTGGGTGATCTCAAGACTTATATACATAAACCTTTGCCAAGTCTCCTTTTAACATAAAACCCATTTCAAACCAACACTTGCCACATAATCTATGTCCACACATATATTTTACTGTTATTTTATTGTTATGTTTCATTTGTTTGTGGGTTTCTGTATGGCTTGTGGTACATATGTGAGTTTGTGTGAGTCAATATGTAGATGAGCCTGGCATTACGAAATGTAAGCGTGTGAAGAAAAGTGTGCCTCCATGGGGTATGGGATAAATTTGCGTGCGAAAACGAAACGGTTGGTGGTGGTGGTGCTGGTGTTGATGTTGATGTTTGCAAAGGCGTCCATATCCCGGGGACTTTATAAGGGTATTATTATTGACTTTGTGTCAACACCGTTTAGCACTTGTAATACCTTCCACTTCTTAATATACAGAAATGAAATTTGCATTTTATTTGTAAGAAGATATATCATACACAATGCAATGAATTATAAGTAACCCGTATAAGGATTTGCACAAACAAATATATGTAAATGTATCCGCATATGTGTTGCTAAATATATATCACACAAATACATGCTGTATATATTACTATGCTAATATTACTACCACTCTTGGTTATTCTATGTGTTACTCTATGATTTCCATATTAATTAGCTGTGAATGGACTAACTATATACGATTCTTGAAAACAAAATAGCTAAATACTGATTTGAATATCGGAATATAAATAATCGAAAATAAAATACAATTGATGTGATTTTCTATGTATATGGGCAATATTGCCAATTTTTTAATGTTCCATTTTCAAAAAATCAGCTTTTTTGTTTTTGTGGCACATCAACGATTTTTGGTACACATATAGAAAAATAATGTTCTGACTCCGAAACCGTTCGCGATCAAATTTGTGGTTGATGCCCGCAAAAGTTATCGAGGTTTTAATTTTGGGCATAAGAAAAAAATCTTAAAATTACGCAGTTTATTATATTGACCAAAAACGTTGATATATATCTTCCTCCGTAAAATAAGAATATGAATATATTATAATAATCGGGAATAAGTTGCACATCTTCGCGAAATATGAGAAAAATAATAAAAATATAGGAGATTACGTCAATATTTTCGTTAAATCAATGACATACACACACCTAAAAATTAATTTAAAAATATCTACATAATCTAAACACCATGATGAATCAAATGATATCAAAATCACACATGTCCATGTAGCGGTTTGTAAATCACAATATTTGTTTTGGGTTCGAAAAAATAATGTCATTATGTTTATTTTTATACCCTACACAACTATGTTGTCAGGGCATTATAGCTTTATGCAGCCCCAAGAGTTTGTAACGCCGCGAAATATTGTTCCTAGACCCACCTTTAAGTATACCGATCGTCATATCTCGACTAGCTGAGTCGATCTAGACATGTGTGTCCGTCCGTCCGTCTGTCCATTTTATTTGTAAATACGATACATGCCATATTTATGGACCAATCTTCACGAAATTTTGCATATAGGATGGGTTCTGGCCAATGAAGTCCCCTATTGTTTTTAGTAAAGACCGGTTAATATTTAGAGGATGAAATGGACCAAAAAGTTTAATTTTGTCCGATTTTCTGTTCGCTCTAGAGGCCGCAATTATGGTCCAAACATCGCGAATTTTTACATGGAGAAGGGGATCGGGCCAAAGAATAAGCATGCCTGTTTTGATAAAGATCGGTCAGTATTTAGCGGGTCAAATGGACCCTTACTTTATTGTGAAAAATAACAAATTTTGTATTCTATGACGTATATTTTTACTCCTGAAGCACATAGACCCGAGAAGTTGATAGTGTATCCAAGAGGAGTGGTTGACCTTTAAATTGATACCAATTATATTGTCGTGAGTACTCGGTTGTGGGAGTTACATGTAAAGACTTAGAGGTGCTTGCGTATACATGTATTATTTGGTAACCCATTACCACACTGGAGGGCGAAATAGCGCTGATCGCTTTAAAATTTTCCAGCAGGTTCCAGTTATGGTCAATGATGACGTCTTTAATTTTCAGTGATGATTAGATAATAATAAGCGGACCTAAAACCATTTTTTTTTTTTTTTTTTTTTTTTTCAAGTCGATCATAGGCACAATTAGAAGCCGAACATCACCAAACAAACCTCGGTGAAGGGAATCTGGACAATATGTCAGTGTTAGGAACTATCACAAAATATTGCTCAGGCTCGGAATAAAAATCCCCAGAAAGTTAGATTTCCGTGGTAGTTGTGTAGGGTATTGTATGGTCGGCCCCGTCCGTCTATATGGCTTCGCTCACTGGTTTAATTTTATACAAGAAATTTCAGAAAAATATGTTGGGGTTATTTTGCTATTTTACCCAATTTCGCCGAAAAATTGACATATATAAAAATAATCAATTTTTGAGTATAAGTATACGCCTTGCGGATTGTACCAAGACCCTTCCGATAAATCTTGTTGTTCTATAAATAGGAATAAATCTTAAAATAAAACTTATTATGAAATATGCATTTTAAATTGCGTCTAAATCGCGTAATTCTCAGAACCATTTGATGCGCATGCGATTTCCAGGAAGTACTGAAGTTTATCTTCCAATCCATGCATATTTTGCGAAATTTCATTTGACGGCTGAGATGTACCACATGCTGCATTGAAGTATATAAAAACTCGTAAAACGCATTAATTTCCGAAAACTCCATATGTCATTAACGCGCATCCGATTTCGGTGTGCACCAAAAAAAACACATCGATCTATACCGATTTCAATGTGGTCCATTAAGAACCATGGATGTGCCAGCTCACACTATTTTTGAGATAAATCGGGTACATCTCTCTTTCGGCTGAAGTTTTTAAAGTTCTCTTTTCGAAAAAGATCAAAATCCATATGAGGTCATTTATTGAAGCGGAAATGATCCACAGAAAACGCAAATAAATCCGCGATATTTTCAAAAACATTTTTTGGCAAATTTCGTGTTTTTGGAAGGCCAGTTCCCTCAGTTCTAGTAGATGGATTTTCATGAAGAAGATTTTATATCATCCGAAACCTAAAAAACCTTATTGATCGCGGGTACCCAATCATTCAGTTGACAGATCTAAAAATTTGGCCCGAAAAATAGGTTGTTTAGAAATTTGATCGCACAAAATGTTTACCATCGGATGAGTATTACTCTGAAGCTGTGCATACTACATACACAAAATACATATCAAATTACGCAGACTCGCGACTACAATAATCTTATAATCGATTTTTAGAAATACCTGTTTGCGTATTAGCGGTAGAAGTAAAATTAAAAAAACACTCAAATTCGAGCTTCAAAATGTCAGCATCATCTAAAGGTAGATGTAAAATTTTGAAAAAAACTTTTAGTTTTACTTTGACACGAAGACCGTGAAATGTGTGGCTTAATCACAAATCGATAGAGAACATAAAAAAACTGGTTCGCCTCAACCTGTTTTTACACATTTTTTTATATTAAAGTAGACACAGCTTCCACTAAAATGAAGTTTGGAGGTCAATATCATGAACAGTTTTCAACGACAGACCAATTAAACCAAAGCTATTCACTTTTTTCATATACTTAAGGGGACCCCCCTCCCCATTCTCGGTGTCAAAATTTGTTTTGATTTAATTCGAATCTACTCTAATTCTAGAATGTTCCTACTAAATTTTAAGTGAAAATCTCATGAAATCTTGAAGATATAGCCGATTTATTGTGTCAGCATCAAGTGACGGCTAAAGGGCTTCTCAAACTTTAAACGCGTTTTTCTCAAAACGAATGACGGGCACGATTACTCAAAAACTAATATTCCAATCGGTTTCAAATTTTGACACGTTTCTCTGGGAGTGTGTAGCTCTCGTATGAACTAGGATAAAGCCAATCGGTGAAGATCTTCCTTATTTTTAGCTTAGTTTGTGGTAAAAAATAGGCATTTTCCATAAAAAAATTTTCAAAGTTCCGCATCTTGTTAATTGTTGTGCGACACAGCTTCCACCAACAATAAAGTTTGGAGGTCAAGGAGTTATCATGCCCGCCACAGTTTGCAACAAAAAATTTTGGTAAATTATTTGTCAAATCAATATATATGTGCCAAGTTACAAAACTATTCACTTTTTTAAAAATAGAAAATCGTGAAGGGGGGGTGGGGGGGGGGGGTTACCTTAAGTAATTCTCGAGTTATAAAGGGGTGAACCTCCGCATCAGCTATGTTAAGAATTGGCAATATTGCCCATATATAGGTTATGGAAATGGATAATGTTAGTTTGAAAAGAGGTGAAAATTTGTAGCCACATGACTTACTCTACTAACGAGATGATGTAACCTTTTGGAGTTCGAAATATTTTTTACAGTATTGCCTGGGTTTTTTTACCATAATATTAAAATGGAAACGGATTTTTTTTTGCGGATATTTGGAAGTATTTAAAAACTTCATTTAAATATATGGGATCTACTCCGAAACATAAGTGACCACTGATAATTTTTGAAGGGACATTTTTTAATCAATAGTGCATTGGTGAGCTAGAGATCCCATAATTACAAACCTGAATGTATGACATAAATAAGTATCAAATACAGTATTTTTCGGTTAATTGCACTTCAAAATTTGCACAAATTTTCGTTCAATTAACCGAGGAACCAATTATCCGAACCCGCTTAATTGAATAGTTTGTTCAATTACAGTAATCGCGTATAATTGGAACTGCTAATGATTTAAATTTTAAAAAAATCCAATGTGACATACAAATTACGCTTTCTCGAAGTTTTTCCTTAGCAATAAGCATATGTTTTGAATTAGTAAAGATGCCACCTAGTCTTTTTCACAAATTATATCAAATATTTATGTAAAAAAATGGCAGATTATTTTTCAATTATAATTGTGCAATTAACCGGTGAAAAGTAAAAGGAAATTTATTTTTGATGACATGAATTTTGAACCAATTAAGCGGGAAAATCAATTAACAGGGTTTAATTATCCGAGAAGATTTACATGTATTTTCCTATGAAATATTTTTTGCCCCAATTAAGCGTGGAAATCAATTAACCGTAGGGTCAATTAACCGAAAAATACTGTAGTACCAAATTTAGTACTTTTCATACACATAAGTACGAATTTCTAAAATGGAGCATCTACATCCTTCTAACTTTCCATCAGTGAACCACACCCAAAATTTCAAAATTCTAGCTCTTCTCCTTTGTCTACAAATAATTCGGGGATAATGACCTTTAATTCAGGTTAAATGAAGGCCTTTAATCCGGGGTCAATGACCCTAAATTTGGAGTAAGTCTTAATGCGGGATTAAATTACCCTTAACCCGGATTAAGCCTTAATCCAGGGTCAAGGACACTTAATCCGTAATTAAACCGGATTAAGAGACACTTACTCCGGATCAAGGACTTAATCCGGATCAAGGACTTAATCCGGATTAAGCCTTAATCTCGGTTCAAGGACCCTTAATCCGGTTTAAGGGTCCTTCACCCAGGATTAAGCCTTAATCGGGATTAAGGTTCCTTAATCCTGGGTCAAGGACCCTTAATCCGGATTAAGCCTTAATCGTGGGTCTATGACCCTTACTCCAGATTAAGTGTCCTTTAATACGGAATTTTAGAATTCTAGCTCTTCCCTTTGTCTACCCTTAATTCGGGGTCAATGACCTTTAATTCGGGTTAAATGATGGCTATTTAGCACACATAAGTGCCTCAATCCTGTACTCCAATAGTAATCCTGATTCCTATTTTTAAGTATTCAATCTCTTTACGCTGAACTTAATGCAAATGGTACCAAATTTAGTACTTTTCATACACATAAGTACGAATTTCTAAAATGGAGGGTCCTTGACCCAGGATTAAGGCTTAATCCGGATTAATGGTTAATCCGGCTTAAGAGACACTTAATCCGGTTTAGGGTCCTTTACACAGGATTAAGGCTTAATCCGGATTAAGGCTTAATCCGATTTAATGGTCCTTGACCCCGGCTTAATCCGGATTAAGGGACACTTAATCCGGATTAAGGATTAATCGATTAATCCGGATTAAGGATTAATTCT
>NW_026878465.1:0-23920 GCF_032173495.1 Musca vetustissima | reverse complement strand
ATATAGTCAGCTCCGTCCGAGTTTACTACTTTCCTTACTGGTTTTAATATATATTCTCTACACAATGTATATCGTTGTACTGCATATGAATTATGATGTGGTGGTATACAAATATATGTTGATAAATTTAATATTTAGTCATGGACACATGTATGTGTCACTTAACCATATACTTTACCACAAATATCCTGCATCCATGTAGTTTGATATGAAATATTTATGAAAAGTAACATAATGTGTCCTGTATTTATATATGGAGTAGAAATTCTTTAGAGGATTTCATTTCAGTACAAAATGAAATGGAATTTACACATTTATGAATATAGTTGGGGACATATCCTTTTCATTCGAAAGAAGGGGAGAATAGAAATAGTAGAAGATAATGCAACAAAGGTAATGGTTACAATAGCATTTGCTGTTACTTTCCATAGAAGTTTAGAAACATCATGTCATCGTAGATATGAAATATTTAAAGGACATTTGTTTATCCACAAAAAAAAAACTAATAAAACTATTATTTCTTGGAACTAAATGGATTGCCAGAGCATATTAAATTTTCAGTGTCGTGTGGGTTTTTGTTTTCGGAGAAGATATGAACAAAAAAAATTTTGAAAATATATTTTGTTGTGTAACTATTTGTGAATGAATAGAATTGTTGTTAGTGACCAAGGCCAAGGTGGGTGAAATTTTAATATAAATTAAACAAAGTGTTTTTTTAAGTGGTTTTTTATACTCTTTCGAGTCGAGCTTGATGATCTAAGTTTTGCAATGAAAAGGAAAGCCATGAGAAGAACCTACGTACCCACCATTATGCGACGCGTTTCGCCGTTGGTTAAGCGGCTCATCAGGCATATTGGGCTATGTGGCTTTACAAATGTCGTACGTTGATAACTTGTATTTATTCCGCCCTGATGCGAAACTTGCATATGCGAATTAAATTCAAATTTGTCAAAGTTCGACATTTGTCTTCATTCTAGGAACAGTCCTTTTCAAAGCAGATTTTTGTTGTAGCGATGGATAATTAATCCACACACCTACACAATTGCTTCCTGGTATACACATGTTTTTGCGCAACCGTTTTGGAAATGTTGATGGCTCAAGCGGTCTTGGCAACATTTGTGTTGCTCTGAGGACCTAGGTTCGAGCCCTAGTGTTTATAGAATATCAGTGGGATGATTTTAAATTTCTAGAAAATCAACGGAATTTTCTTATATCCACCTAACCTTCAATGTAGTTAGGTGACAAACTTAAAATTTCAAAGACATAATAATTAAAAAAATTTACACTTCCTACAATTTGTATACCCTTCACCACACAGTGGTACAGGGTATTATGCCTTTGTGCATATGTTTGTAACAGGCAAAACGAAACAAAATAGACATATGGTTCCTTTTGAGAATATGCATAGGATCACTTTTGTAAGTCGATTTATGCATGTCAGTCCATGTTAAATTGTAAACAAAGTACAGGTCGCCTTTTTTATACGAATTTGATGAAATTTGGCACAACTCGTTTATTTGGCCCAGGGACGAACCCTATTGAAAATGTGCAAAAATTGGTTCAGATTTAGATATAGCTCCCATATATATATTCGTCCGATTTAAGTTAAATGGTGCACCAAAGTCCCTTTATATCATTCGATTTGCACGAAATTTGGCATATCGTACAGAATTGAGTCTATAATGATGACTGGTAAGTTTCGTGAAAATGAGTTCAGATTTAGATATAGCTCCCATATATACCACACTGTGGTACAGGGTATTATGTCTTTGTGCATATGTTTGTAACGGGCAAAAGGAATCGAGATAGACCCATAGTTCCTTTTGAGAATATGCATAGAATTACTTTCTGAGTCGATTTACGCATGTCCGTCTGTCCGTCCATGTATTTTTGTGAACAAAGTACAGGTCGCATTTATGATCCGATTTGGATGAAATTTGGCACAGTTCACTTATTTGGCCCAAGGACGAACCCTATTGAAGTTGGCAAAAATTGGTTCAGATTTAGATATAGCTCCCATATATATTTTCGTCCGATTTAAGGTAAATGGTGCACCAAAGTCACTATATATCGTTCGATTTGCACGAAATTTGGCATAACGTACTGAATTGAGCTTAGAGCTTAGTTTCGTGAAAATCGGTCCAGATTTAGATATAGCTCCCATATATATTTTCGTCCGATTTTATGTACATGGTGCACCAAAGTCCCTAAATATCTTTCGATTTGCACGAAGTTTGGCATAACGTACTGAATTGAGCTTAGAGTGATGCCTGCCAAGTTTCGTGAAAATCGGTCCAGATTTAGATATAGCTCCCATATATATTTTCGTCCGATTTTATGTAAATGGTCCACCAAAGTCCCTATATATCGTTCGATTTGCACGAAATTTGGCATAACGTACTGAATTGAGCTTAGAGTGATATCTGCCAAGTTTCGTGAAAATCGGTCCACATTTAGATATAGCTCCCATATATATTTTCGTCCGATTTTATGTAAATGGTCCACCAAAGTCCCTAAATATCTTTCGATTTGCACGAAATTTGGCATAACGTACTGAATTGAGCTTAGAGTGATGTCTGCCAAGTTTCGTGAAAATCGGTCCAGATTTAGATATAGCTCCCATATATATTTTCGTCCGATTTTATGTAAATGGTCCACCAAAGTCCCTAAATATCTTTCGATTTGCACGAAATTTGGCATAACGTACTTAATTGAGCTTAGAGTGATGTCTGCCAAGTTTCGTGAAAATCGGTCCAGATTTAGATATAGCTCCCATATATATTTTCGTCCGATTTTATGTTAATGGTGCACCAAAGTCCCTAAATATCTTTCGATTTGCACGAAATTTGGCATAACGTACTGAATTGAGCTTAGAGTGATGCCTGCCAAGTTTCGTGAAAATCGGTCCAGATTTAGATATAGCTCCCATATATATTTTCGTCCGATTTTATGTAAATGGTCCACCAATGTCCCTAAATATCTTTCGATTTGCACGAAATTTGGCATAACGTACTGAATTGAGCTTAGAGTGATGTCTACCAAGTTTCGTGAAAATCGGCCCAGATTTAGATATAGCTCCCATGTATAGTTTCGTCCGATTTTATGTAAATGGTGCACCAAAGTCCCTATATATCTTTCGATGTGCACAAAATTTGGCATAACATACTGAATTAAGCCTAGAGTGATGTCTGCCAAGTTTCGTGAAAATCGGTCCAGATTTAGATCCGATTTGGATGAAATTTGGCACAGTTCACTTATTTGGCCCAAGGACGAACCCTATTGAAGTTGGCAAAAATTGGTTCAGATTTAGATATAGCTCCCATATATATTTTCGTCCGATTTAAGGTAAATGGTGCACCAAAGTCACTATATATCGTTCGATTTGCACGAAATTTGGCATAACGTACTGAATTGAGCTTAGAGCTTAGTTTCGTGAAAATCGGTCCAGATTTAGATATAGCTCCCATATATATTTTCGTCCGATTTTATGTACATGGTGCACCAAAGTCCCTAAATATCTTTCGATTTGCACGAAGTTTGGCATAACGTACTGAATTGAGCTTAGAGTGATGCCTGCCAAGTTTCGTGAAAATCGGTCCAGATTTAGATATAGCTCCCATATATATTTTCGTCCGATTTTATGTAAATGGTCCACCAAAGTCCCTATATATCGTTCGATTTGCACGAAATTTGGCATAACGTACTGAATTGAGCTTAGAGTGATATCTGTTAAGTTTCGTGAAAATCGGTCCACATTTAGATATAGCTCCCATATATATTTTCGTCCGATTTTAT
Organism: Musca vetustissima; assembly: GCF_032173495.1. Lineage (NCBI taxonomy): Eukaryota > Metazoa > Arthropoda > Insecta > Diptera > Muscidae > Musca > Musca vetustissima. The sequence continues at coordinate 20,125 of NW_026878465.1, read as the reverse complement.
GTAAATGGTCCACCAAAGTCCCTAAATATCTTTCGATTTGCACGAAATTTGGCATAACGTACTGAATTGAGCTTAGAGTGATGTCTGCCAAGTTTCGTGAAAATCGGTCCACATTTAGATATAGCTCCCATATATATTTTCGTCCGATTTTATGTAAATGGTCCACCAAAGTCCCTAAATATCTTTCGATTTGCACGAAATTTGGCATAACGTACTGAATTGAGCTTAGAGTGATGCCTGCCAAGTTTCGTGAAAATCGGTCCAGATTTAGATATAGCTCCCATATATATTTTCGTCCGATTTTATGTAAATGGTCCACCAAAGTCCCTATATATCGTTCGATTTGCACGAAATTTGGCATAACGTACTGAATTGAGCTTAGAGTGATATCTGTTAAGTTTCGTGAAAATCGGTCCACATTTAGATATAGCTCCCATATATATTTTCGTCCGATTTTATGTAAATGGTCCACCAAAGTCCCTAAATATCTTTCGATTTGCACGAAATTTGGCATAACGTACTGAATTGAGCTTAGAGTGATGTCTGCCAAGTTTCGTGAAAATCGGTCCACATTTAGATATAGCTCCCATATATATTTTCGTCCGATTTTATGTAAATGGTCCACCAAAGTCCCTAAATATCTTTCGATTTGCACGAAATTTGGCATAACGTACTGAATTGAGCTTAGAGTGATGTCTGCCAAGTTTCGTGAAAATCGGTCCAGATTTAGATATAGCTCCCATATATATTTTCGTCCGATTTTATGTAAATGGTCCACCAAAGTCCCTAAATATCTTTCGATTTGCACGAAATTTGGCATAACGTACTTAATTGAGCTTAGAGTGATGTCTGCCAAGTTTCGTGAAAATCGGTCCAGATTTAGATATAGCTCCCATATATATTTTCGTCCGATTTTATGTTAATGGTGCACCAAAGTCCCTAAATATCTTTCGATTTGCACGAAATTTGGCATAACGTACTGAATTGAGCTTAGAGTGATGCCTGCCAAGTTTCGTGAAAATCGGTCCAGATTTAGATATAGCTCCCATATATATTTTCGTCCGATTTTATGTAAATGGTCCACCAATGTCCCTAAATATCTTTCGATTTGCACGAAATTTGGCATAACGTACTGAATTGAGCTTAGAGTGATGTCTACCAAGTTTCGTGAAAATCGGCCCAGATTTAGATATAGCTCCCATGTATAGTTTCGTCCGATTTTATGTAAATGGTGCACCAAAGTCCCTATATATCTTTCGATGTGCACAAAATTTGGCATAACATACTGAATTAAGCCTAGAGTGATGTCTGCCAAGTTTCGTGAAAATCGGTCCAGATTTAGATATAGCTCCCATATACAGTTTCGTCCGATTTTCACATTTCGATAAATATCACATATTTTAGTTCATCCAATTTCATGTTAATTGTTCTGTTTAATATACCCATAGTGGTGAAGGGTATAATATAGTCGGCCCGGTCCGACTTTACTACTTTCCTTACTGGTTTCGTCTGATTTTATGTAAATGGTGCACCAAAGTCCCTATATAACTTTCGATTTGCACGAAATTTGGCATACCGTATAGAATTAAGTTTAATTTTAACAGTGCGGCGTGTATCAATTTTGCTATAAATCGTTTTACATAAATTTGTCCCAAAATACGCAGCCGACTCTAAATCTGCCCGAATGAAATTAAATTTATCATAGGTTGTAGAAAGACATGAGTATGTTCCATCGAAGGAAAGTTTACATACAATTGTAGGGATACATATGTAGAATATTGCCAAAGTGGTGAAGAGTGTCATATAGTTGGCCCAGTCCGACTTTACTGCTTTCCTTACTGTTTTTTTTTTAATAATCTGATATTCAGTTGATTGAATGCTATTTGAACGACATATGAGTATTCAATCAGTACATTGGAATATATTCCTTCCCATTGAATATAATGTTAATTCTCTACAATTTATGGGAGGTCACCTGTCTTTTTACGGCAATTTCCAATGCTTTTGTGTCTATATGTCACTTTGTTTTTGCAAAACGAACTATTATTGCATCCTTTAGAAATTAAATGTGCTTATAATTAGTCCATGTACTGTATCTAAACTATTACCTTTGTTCAACATGCAAAGAATATTTTTTATTTTTTTGGCACTCTAACCTTCCATCTAATACCGTAGACAGACGACAGCCTTAATTTGCATTAAAAAATTCTTAATTTGAATTAATATTTACCCCTGACAGACGAGAGTTTCTGCATTTACAAACAGTTTTTTGTTTCAAAACAATTGTTTGTCTGTTTGTAGGAAGAACATTTTGTCATTGGTTTACAATATTTTTCGTGATTAGATCCTTATGAAATAGATACATGGCATAAAGGAAGAATAACAGCTATGATGTTGGCAAAGCAACTCCAAATTTGAAAGAATGTTGAAATTTGCCTTTATTTATAATTTTTATTTTTATAAATGTAAACAAATTTGACAACAATAAATTGATTTTCGACAGCATTGCCATATTGAAATTGGTTAATTCAGTATAAATTCAGTTTGATTTTGTGCATTAAAAATGAGGATAATGTACAAGTTAATTTGAATTAAGGCTGTTAATGCAAATTAAGGCTGTCGTCTGTCTAGGCTATAAAATAGGTTTTGTTCTTTCCATAGAGCACATCCATTATAAATTCTAAAAATTAAATGTTCGCTTGAACAAATTCCCTATACTCTTAAAATAATAGTTTTATATCTAACAACATTTGTTGTTTGTTTTCTTTAAACTTGTTCTTTTGCCATTTAATGTAGGTATTCTCGAAAATCCCTTTCTGATGCTCACTATAATAGCTTTATTTCATTTTGTTGGTCCAAAGAAATCCCTTAGTCCTTTGATGATGCCACCATGATTTTCTCTGTTCAAATTCTTAAGTAACTCTAAAAGCTTTTTTTGCATAACTGTAAACTGTTGCTTAGGTTGTTTCTTTTATAGACATTCTTTCGGTCCCACTTTGGTCATAAATGTGTGTAAATTTAATTTTCTTAAGTTAATCCTTTCAACAGGATTGCCATATGAAAATGTTACACACGTGTATTTTTGCATTTGAGTTATTAAGTTTGATGGTAGGATATGAGATGGTTATTTGGAAGTATATCTAAAAATATGTGTGGGTGGATTGTGTTTGCTCTTTTTGTATTTGAATATTTCAAATTCCCACAATTCGATTTTATGATAAGGAACATGCGGAGGAAGACCTCAAGTAATATACGAAATTAAATATTATCGTAAAATGCATTTTAATAGCATTCAAGGGTATTTTAATGTGATGCAAACAAAGTGATTTTCCAAATGTTCTTCTATAGGCAGAACTCCATACAAATTGTCTTCTCTGAAGAGTACATCATTCAAATGCACATCTATAAGTACAGAATCAATAAAATTATTTATATAGATTATTCTTAGCAAGTATACCCCTAGAATATTATATTTGGAGGCCGTTCTCCCTTATTTGTTTACATTAAACAAAGCCAACGTCACATGCCATGCCTGAAGGCCCTCTTATGTGTTTCCCAGTTAACTCTTTTATATATACGGACTTATATAAATCATTTCTTCCTTGCAACCCTTCCAATATTATCAACTACAAAAAATACCACTTTTATCCTGAAAAAATATTTTGCATTGAATTACATGCAATTGCCAATCACAAGGGTGGCAGTTGCGCTATTTTACGCCACAAAATGTACCAGAAAAAAATGATAATTTATTTATTAAATAAAAGCTGATTTCCATTCAGCTTTTAAATTTTTTTCTTTGTAGGATAAAACTTCATTGAACGGATTATATTGCATAATAATTGCATTGATGAATTGGGTCATTTAATGGCCACGTTACTTCGTAGTATTAAATGAATTTTTTTCATGGAAATTATTAATACAATTTAATAAATATGTGTTGGGAACACATAAACGATAACGAAACCAGTAAGGAAAGTAGTAAAGTCGGACGGGGCCGACTATATGCGACCCTTCACCACTTTGGGTATATTGTACATATGTATCTCCTCCAAGGAACATACGCAAGTCTTTCTGCAACCTATGATAAATTTATGTTGGATAAACATAAATTAAATTGTTTATTGGGAAAACATATTATGTTTTAAATTTTGAATTGAATTTCTTTTACCATGCAAAAATACATTGTTCAGTAATTCATATTGTTATCCTTTTCTATTTCATTCTTTTTGTTATTGTAATTTGTATTTGAATTTATTTGTTCTCTTCATTCGTTTTTTTTAACTTTCCAAAATGTATTTATTTTAAATAGAAGGCTTTGTAATTATGTTTTTTCCATATTGGAATGAAGAAAATTTTTCAGTCAGTCGTTTGTGATACATAGTGAAGACAAGTTGTATATAAAATATAAAATAAAATATTTGAAGTGCTGAAGAAATAAAATTGTTTTAATTCACAAAGCTGAAAATCTAATAATTTAATTTCATTCGGGCAGATTTAAAGTCGATTTCGTACCATGGGACAAATTTATGAAAAACGACTTATAGCAAAATTAATACAGTATTTTTCGGTTAATTGACCCTACGGTTAATTGGTTTCCACGCTTAATTGAACCACATGCTGGGGCAAAAAATATTTCATAGGACAATACATGTAAATTTTCTCGGATAATTAAACCCTGTTAATTGATTTTCCCGCTTAATTGGTTTAAAATTCATGTCATCAAAAATAAATTTCCTTTTACTTTTCACCGGTTAATTGCATAATAATAATTTAAAAATAATCTGTCATTTTTTTACATACATATTTGACATAATTTGTAAAAAAGACTAGGGGCATATCTACTAATTCAAAAGATATGTTTATGGCTAAGGAAAAACTGCGAAAAAGCGTAATTTGTATTTGACATTAGATTTTTTTTTAAACATTAGTAGTTCCAATTATACGTGATTACTGTAATTGAACAAACTATTCAATTAAGCGGGTTCGGATAATTGATTCCTCGGTTAATTGAACAAAAATTTGTGCAAATTTTGATGTGCAATTAACCGAAAAATACTGTACACGCTATTCGGTCGCCGCACTGTTAAAATTTTAATTTCATTCAGACATCCATTCGAAATACATAGGGAAGCTATGACAGCATCTACATCAATTTCAACAAAACGCAATAACGTTATTCAAGTCTCAACTTGATACGTTGTGTAAGAAATCGTGTTAATCGGACAAACATTTGAAGGTTGATGCACCATTTATGTAAAATCGGACGAATATATATCGATATGTGGGAGTTATATCGAAACCAGAACCGATTTTTCCGAAACTTAGCACGCATCATTCTAGACTTAATTCAGTACGCTGTGCCAAATTTCATGCAAATCGAATGATATATAGGGACATTGGTGCACCATTTACCTTAAATCGGACGAAACTATATATGGGAGTTATATCTAAATCTTAACCGATTTCAGGAAACTTAACACACTTCATTCTAGACTGTATTCAGTACGCTATATCAAATTTCGTGCAAATCGAAAGATGTTAAGGGACTTTGGTACACCATTTTCCTTAAATCGGACGAAAATATATATGGGAGCTATATCTTCATCTGAACCGATTTTAACAAAACTTAGCACACATCATTCTAGGCTTAATTCAGTTCGCTGTGCGAAATATCGTGCAAATCGAAATATATTTAGGGACATTGGTGCACCATTTACCTTAAATCGGACGAAAATATATATGGGAGCTATATATAAATCTGAATTGATTTTCATGAAACTTAGCACACATCATTCTAGGCTTAATTAAGTACGCTGTGCCAAATTTCGTGCAAGTCGAAAGATATATAGGGACTTAGGTGCACCATTTACCTTAAATCGGACGAAAATATATATGGGAGCATATCTAAATCTGAACCGAGTTTTCCCAATTTCAATAGGGTACGTCCTTGGGCCAAATAAGTGACGTATGCCAAATTTCATCCAATTCGGATAATAAATGCGACTTGTACTTTGTTTACAATTTAACATGACAGACAGACAGATGGACGGACGGACATGCATAAATCAACTCAGAAAGTGATTCTATGCATATTCTCAAAAGGAACCATATGTCTATCTCATTTTCTTTTGTCTGTTACAAACATATACACAAAGACATAATACCCTGTACCACAGTGTGGTGAAGGGTATAAAAAAGAGTCTTGCTGAGGATAACTGGAGCACAGAACGGCTTTTTCTTTAATTTACATTGGGCTACTTTTAAATTTGTTATGGGATAAGATTTGGTATATAATCTGACTTCAGCTTGTTTCTAAAATATATCTCTAAAATTTTATAAACTGTTTTTTTAAAATTTAATACTTTAAATTCCCTTTTCAATTGTTAGAAAAAAAGTTATATAACTGTTTTGCAATTGTAAAGTTTTCCCTGCCATTGTGAAAAATTATGTCACTGGAACCCTTGCATTTTTTGATGTGCAATTGAAATGTATTCCGTTTTTGTTTTTTGCTTCCAGCTATAATGTTCGTTCCTGTTTCCTTTTAAGTTATTTGAAAACATTGACATGAATGCATTTCCGTTGAAATTTTTTTCTGTGTATGTGTATGCAAGAGCTCATATAACATATATAGTATATATATAAATGTGGGCAGGAAATATATGAGACAATGTGTATATTTTCGATACTTGGTCTGTTGTTCGAATAATATAAAATATGACCCCAGTTACGAATAATATACCTGAAGAATATATAGAATTGCATATATATACTTAGTACTTTGCTCATCGAATGAATATAACAGATTTGGTACAATACTTAGCTGGCTTGTGACAGAACTTTCGTTCCATAAGCCGAGCTTCAAAAATATTTCCAGGCTCGTCGGTTTTTTGCGCAGTTTTTCCAATTTGAAAGACCATATCTGGCAATGTTGTCTTCCACTTGGTCTTATTCGTGGACTTCCCCTTTTGCGTGAACCATCAGCCGGTTCATTTTTATACGCCTTCTGAGCTGGGGCATCTTCATCCATTCTCACAACATGATCAAGCCAACGTTGTCGCTGAAGCTCAGAGAATAGCTGGTACAACTCATGGTTCATTCGACGGCGATATTTACCGTCAACGCAGATCGGTCCATAGATCTTTCGGAGAATTCTTCTTTCAAACACCCCAAGAGGTGGCTCATCTGCTTGCGTAAGTACCCATGCTTCAGATTCATATAACAGCACGGGTAGTATCAGCGTCTTGTAGAGTATGAGTTTGGTCTGGCGGGAGGTGGCCTTGCTTTTGAGTTGTTTGCTCAGACCATAGTAGCATCTGTTGGCCATCACTATCCTTCTCCGAATTTCAAAACTGATGTCATTCGTTTTATTTATGGCGGTACCAAGGTATATAAAATCTTTGACTTGTAGAGTTGCGCTTGCCAGGATATTTTCAGCCATCAAACAAATATTCATATCATGATTTGTTGTTCGATAAACAGCCATCACGCCATCTGAAGGCAAAATATTTTAAATTTGGTTTGGCTATGTAGCACGACTTTGGTAACCAATAATTTTAATGGCATCTTTAAATAGGTTTGAAGGATAGGAAAATCACACTTCTCGTCCATTTTGCCGTCATCTATTCACCAAGGAAGATTTTAAGACTTGGTATTTCAAGTGAAATATATTTCCAATTTTTGTATACCTAACACTATTGATGTGTATTGGATATTAATTATTCACTTATACTCTTAGTAATCCATATTTTTAACTGGTGAGTTGACCAACTAAACAATTCTTATAGATTGGTTATAAATCATTTTTTTAATAGCTCACTTTAAAATATAAATTTTTGCTGCGATTGATAAGTGCGATTTATTTTCAACTTGTATAAATTCTTTTTGCTGGTGCCAAATCGTTACGGCGGTAAGATTTTTTTGTCAATTTCTCAATTAAATTGAGAGTTAACATTATCGTATTCTTTTCTTTGTCAGATTGGCACCTATTTTTTCTGCACTACACACACAAAAATACATACAGAGCCCTAAAATACTGGTTTTTTTCCGTACACTTCTGATCACCTTGCACAGCTCTCCAGCAGTACCTTCAATTTGCATTTTATCTTTGAACAGAGTGTAGTGTCGAACAAAGAAGAACGAAAAATTAGCGAAAGAATAATTCTGTTGCAAAATCAGCAAGTGAGCTTAAGCGTGATGAAAGTAGTGCTGCAAAGTTAATTGAGCTATTAAAGTTGAAACAAATCTGTAATTTTATCATCGCATAACCTGTAGAAGAAATTTTGGAAAGTTCATAATCTCCTGAAGTTCGATTAAGAATTGCGAAGCTGGAAAGCGTGGAATTTGTCGTAATCATCCGACTGCTAATACACGTACGAGAGCATTCTGCATATAGAAAAGTGCTGCAGTACCCGCGATTAAGCTCCAGAAATAAGGCTGCAGAAAGTGTACCAATGACACCAATGTTATATCGATCGTAACTAATTAAAATACAAAATTTGGTGAAGCAATTGACAGTGCAATGTATTATTTGGTAGGCAAGAGTGCATCGTGTGTATAAAAATCCACATATCAAAAATCAAAATAATTCGGTTTATGTGTTAAACTACGATTTTTTTTAAATTTCGGTATTGTGGTGAATTGCCAAGATTAATAATGAATAATTAAATATTTGTGTTTCTACCCACCAAATAAGTTGCACTGTGTAATTGAATCTCTTGTACTTTTTATATGTCTTCTTTATTAAGATCTGTTAACATTAGCAAGATCACAGCTAAGCTACATAATTGCAGTCACAAATATATATATCAGTGACATACTTACACTGAATGCAGTTTTACAAAAGAAAATACTGGGTTGTGATCTTGGCTAAATGTTGATAATGTTATGTATCTTAGTATGCCCAACAATCTAATGATAAGCGTATTGCAGGTTATTTGTTGCCAGACGACTAGCAACATTTTCAATGTTAAACAAAAATTACAGCACTCTGTAAGAGAATGTAACTCACATCCAACCACACATACTACTCGTTTACAGCTACTCTCATCGAAAGGCCTTTCGTCGGAGGAACAAACAAGATTATAAACTGTAAGTGATAACATTGCGATTAATTTAACATTTCATGCTGATGGTTAATGTGAGTAACATTATTACTGATTTTTTTTTGCTTTGTCTGCTGCTATGATCAGCTGGCATATTTATTTAATGAATTGTATCTTTTGTCTTTACCGTACATTAGGGTGGGTATTAGTTTCTTATATATTTCAAGAATCTATACCTTACTATTTTCTTTTTTTTAATTATTATTCGGAATTCAAATTAGTATCAGTAAGATCACAAGATAAATTGGCATGTATGTCATTATTTTTATCTTTGCTATTTATGTGGATTTTGATAGATGATATTTAGATTTAATTATATACGGATAATGGTAGAATTATTTTATAATAAATTTATGATGTTTGATTCTGAGTAAATTTGCTTTAGTTTGATTCCATAGCAAGGTAGGGTAGGAAGGTTCCATCAAAATTGGGAATCACAGAGACAGATTTTATTACCGGATGGAAAGATTCTGTGATCAGGAGGGAGGGCAAATGGACGGAAACACCTAAAGGTCCATTATAACTATGACACCGTGGGATGTAAAATTTCAAATTATCTATATTCTATCTCTTCCCCCTTCTATTGAGCACGAATAATAAAATAGTTTAGTGTAGCTGAAGTGAAGGCATTGAAGTTCCAAACCCATCCCAATACGACGAGTGATAAGGCCGGAGGTTAACGTGCTCTTACTTCAACAAAAATGCCTGTAAGACCTACTTCAAAATAAAATATACGTTGTATGCTACAGACTATCCCAAAGCTCTAGTTCTCAAGTTCCATAGTTGGTCCGAGTCTACTGGACGTCTTGCGCGTTGATACCATCAGCTTGGTCTTCTCGCCGTTTTCTGACAGACCCACTTTGGCAGACTCCTTCTCAATTTGTTCAAATGTGGCTATTGCCCCTCTTAGTGTTTGACCCATTATGTCGATGTCATCGGCGTAGGCGAGTAACATGTGTGGTTTGGTGTACAGAGTGCCATTTCTGTTCACTTTTGCCTCTCGTATGACCATTTCCAGCAGGATGGTAAAAATTTCACACGACAAACTGTCACCTTTTCTGAATCACCGATCGGTATTAAAGTGCTCCGAGAGGTCATTTTCGACTTTAACTGCTGATCTTGTGCCAGTTAAAGTTATCCTGCATAGCTGAATTAATTTTGCAGGAATGCCAAATGCAGACATGGCCTTATACACCTCTGAACGGATAGGGCTGTTGAATGCGGCTTTATAGTCGACGAATAGGTGGAATGTGTCGTTGTGTTTTTCGTGGGTTTTTTTCAGGATTTGGCGCAGAGTGAAAATATAGTCAATGGTGGATTTGCCAGTTCTGAAGCCGCATTGGTATGATCCATTAATGTCATTGGCCATTGGCTTCAGTCGTTTACACAGTACGCTGGATAGCACTTTATATGGGATGAGAAGGAGACTTATTCCTCTATAGTTGGGATATATCGTCTTGTCTCCTTTTTTGTGCACGGAACACAGGATGCTGCTCATTGGACATGCATTCTTCTAGCCAAATTGTACTAATCAGCTGGTGCATGCTCCTTACCAGCATCTGAACACCAGTCTTGAATAGTTCGTCTTGTAACCCATCAGCACCTGCTGCATTATTATTCTTCAGCTGATTGATTGCTCTTCTGACTTCATCTTGGCTAGGTGGTATACACTCTATACCGTCATATATTATTGGTTCTGGGATATCCTCTTCACTGCTACTATTTGATACTAGAAGTTTTTCAAAATGCTCCTTCCAGATCCTCAGCACGCTGTCTGTATCTGTCACCAGGTTTCCTTCTTCATCTCTACAGGAGGATGTGCCTGAACCAAAGCCTTCGATTTGGTAGAATTTTCGGACTTCATTCTGACTCCTGTACATATCGATTTGCTCACGCTCACGTTTTTCTTGTTATATCTTCTTTTTTCTGAAAATACATTTCTCCTGTCTCCTTTTCTCCCGATAGTTTTCCATCGCATTACGTGTTGCTAATGTCCGCAGGGTTGCCCTATACGATGAGTTTTTCATATCAGTAGCAAGTAGGATTTCTTGATGGTGGTCTTTTGTTTTGGCATTTCAGGTTCTTGATGGGTTTTGATGGGGATGGGGATTTCATCGCAGAATATATGTTAACTTTTTTTGTATATCTCCTATAAGAGTAGATCCCTATTTATATCTTTTTTATAAATTTCCAACAGGATTCATGGATGGTGAAAAATAATTTATTCACAGTACATATTCATAATGTGTCCGTATTTTGACATAACTCCCACATAAAAGATTTATGTAGATCATAGTCGAATTTTCCCACAACATTTTAAACAAAATAAACTACAATTGTCGTCTGCATGTTATGACAAACGAATTAATATTCTCCCACCTCTTCCTGTTCTTAAGAATTTTCATAATCACAAATGCTGCCATAGTTATATGGTGTTGCAAAATATTTACTGAAATAAACATCTCAACTCGATGCAGCATTTCAGTGCCAAGAGAATGTCATATCCAAATGTGGTTAAGATAAATGTATCCGCATGGGTAATGGACTAGGAAATTATGTGACCAGAAATTGTTGAGTTTTTCTAAATGTGAATTAACATGCCCCTGTTATGTTGGGTGTTTATAGAGCCAAAGGATACAATTTCTTTCACATAAGTGGTGTCTGTTGCCTCCATTATCATTGGATAAACATTCCAAAATAAGAATGTGAAAAATGTGCTGAAACAAATTGCAATTGTTATTTATATGTATGTCGATAAGTATTTGGAGCTTTCAATATATGTAAATGTATAAAGGTGGGCCATTATACAGTCAACCAGTAAGGAAAGTACCAGAGTCGGACTCGGTCAGCTATATGACAGCCTTCAGTAATACTCAATATCTCATACAAAAAAAAAAAAAAAACAGTAAGGAAAGCTCAAAAGTCGGACGGGGCCGACTATATGATACCCTTCACCACTATGGGTACATACAAGTGGCGCTAATATACACATAGAACAGACATATCATCTTGAAATTGGAATCGGGCGAAATTAAATGTGCGATCTACATAGATATTTGAACCTACTACAAAACCCCATAGAGATATCATTCTGAAATCTATGAAAAATTCCATGTCAATCGGACAGATATGGATTCTTTGGTGTACCATTTGTATAAAACCGAGCACAATTATGTAAGTATGAAAATCTGGACCTAATTGAGTAACGGTGGCATATTTGGCATGCTGGATCACAAAGCGCAGTCCACAATTTTATCTCGTGTATACGGAACAGACGTAGGCTTCATCTAGACTCAATTCAGTACTCTATACCCACACATCATTCTAGACTTAATTCAGTACGCCATGCCAAATTTCGTGCAAATCGAATGATATATAGGGGCTTTAGTACACCAATTACATAAAATCGGAACAAAATATATATGAGAGCTATATCTAACTCTGAACAGATTTTTACGAATCTAAGCACACATCATTTTAGACTCAATTCAGTACGATATGCCAAATATCGTGCAAATCGACTGATATATAGAGGTTTTTGTACACTATTTACGTAAAATCGGACGAAAATATATATGAAAGCCTTATCTGAATCGATTTTCACGAAACATTGCATACATCATTCTAGACTCAAATTAGCACGCTATGTCAAATTTCGTACAAATCGAAAGATATAAAGGGACCATTTAAATTAAATCGGACGAAAATAGATAAAGTAGCTATATCTAAATCTGAACCGATTTGTTCCAATTTCAATAGGGTTCGTCCTTGAGCCAAATGAGTGACTTGTACCAAATTTCATCCAAATCGGATCATAAATAGGACTTTAAACAACATTCGATATTGTTTAATTATACCCTACACAACTATGTTGTTATGGTTATATTATGGCTTTGTGCAGCCCCAAGAGATTGTAACGCCGCGATATATTGGTCCTAGACCTACCTTTTAGTATATCGATCGTCATATCTCGACTAGCTGAGTCGATCTAGACATGTGTGTCCGTCCGTCCGTCTGTCCATTATAATTTGTAAACACGATACAGGCCACAGTTATGGACCAATCTTCACGAAATTTTGCATGTAGGATGGGTTCTGGCCAATGAAGACCCCTATTGTAAAGATCGGTTAATATTTAGGGGATGAAATGGACCAAATACTTAATTTTTGTCGGTTTTTCTGGTCGCCAGAGGCCGCAATTATGGACCGAACATCGCGAAATTTTACATGGAGAAGAGGATCGGGCCAAAGAATAAGCACGTCTGCTTTGATAAATATCGGTCATTAGCGGGTCAAATGGAATCTGACTTTTGTGTGAAAAATTACAAAATTTGAATTCTATGGCTTATATATTTACTTCTGAAGGATGTAGACCCGATAAGTTGATAGTATATCCAAGAGGAGTGGTTAACCTTTAAATTTATATCAAATATATTGATGTATCTATTCGGATGTGGGAGTTGCACTTAAATATTTACAGGTGCTTACGTATTCAAATATTATTTAGTAACCCATTACCAAATTAGAGGGCGGAAATATAGCGCTGATCGCTTTGAAATATTCCAATTATGGTCAAGGACAACGCCTATAAGTTTCGGTGATGATCAGAATAACATTTTGGGATGAAGTGAACGGAAAACGTAATTTCTTAGTGTGTTTTCTAGTCGAATATAAGCCGAACATCACAACTCAACCCACCGTGAAGGGAATCTGGACAAGTAAGTAGAAGGGCTGTACTGAATATTTGTAATATTCGGAACATGTATCGGAACATGTTATCGGGAAAGACTTGGCAAATATCACTAAATATTTGCCAGGTTTGGAATAAACATCCGCAGAGAGTTAGAGTTCCGTGGTAGTTGTGTAGGATTTCGTATGGTCGGCCCCGTCCGACTATACTGCTCCGCTCACTGGTTTTCTTTTGTTATTGTAAAAACAACAAAACAAACAAATGAAATTTTTGTAAAATAAACAATGTCGAATGTTGTTAAAATGCTACAGAATAGGCCTACTGTGCTTTGTATACAATTTAACATTAACAGACGGACGTACGGACAAATCGTCTCAGAAAGTGATTCTATGCATATTCTCAAAAGGAAACATATGCACAAAGACATAATACCCTGTCCCACGGTATGGTGAAGGGTATAATTATTTTCAATGACACACTATTCCAACACTTTGTCTTATCATTGCAGATGATACCTTTTCATGCCACTCATACCGGGCTCATCTTGTCCATAACAAGGCGATTTCAATTTTCCAAAAACCTAATCCTCGTGAAAATGCTGCAAAGACAAACGTACATACAACAAATACAAACACATAACACGCCATGGTGATTACTGTTGGATACTGGTGTTGGCTACAAGGTTTTAACTTGGATTTATGAAAAATGTTGATGAAAGCCTGGGGATATTTGAATGAAAGGTGAGACTTTTTACTTATACTTTTTTTCGTAAATTGTTTTCAATTGTTTTTGTTTTTATTTTGTACTTCTTCCAAAAATATTTTGTAAATGTCTAAAAAGTATTTTTCATTTACCTTAAACAAATAAGTCTTAAATTTCATATAGTACACATCTGTTAGACTTTAAAATTCACGTCACTTTCAAGGAAATCGTTTAACTTTTTATATTATAATAATTTCACTGAATTTGAAGAAAGTATTTTGGTATTAAATTTCCAAGTTCTCTTAAGCCATGTCGTAAATCCAAATTTGCAGAAAAAAGTTTCAATTGCTATTCATCAACTTCATTCGCTGTTAATTTAGAATTTTATTCAATTTTATTGAAAACTTACAAATTTTTATATTTAGGCTGTCAGATATTTTGAAATTTCAGTGCTGATGATTTGAAAATAATGTGGGTTTAGTCAGTGTAAGTATAATAGGACGTAGAAAAAAATCATCATATATTAAAAACGATTAATTAGTATTCAATTCTTGAAAAAAATATTCTCATCGAAATTATTCAATTCTATTTAAATAAAATAATTCAGTTTTATACAATTTTCATAAATTTAAATTTCCTTACACATTATTCCCTGCGATTTCATAAAGGCTTTAATGTACAACACAATACACATGTACACAACACAAAAACACACCCCTACACATTCAATTGGTCATTTCGACAAAGTGGACATTATTGTCGGTTGGCCATGTTCAGGTGATAAAGCGTTGAGCCTTTTAGCCATGAATGCGAATGGGGAAGTGCAAATGGCTGTGTCTACCCTTGACAACTGCGTAAAGGCAATAAATTCATGGAAAATTATTCGAAGTGAACACAGAGATTAAATCGCCATATGTGTATGCATATGGCCAGAAATATATGCAGAGGTTATGATCGGTGCAAATCAGAAAATATAAATTAAAAATAAGTATAGCTCTAACTATGTAACAGCATGTAACCTTTGGTCACTAAATTTCATTTTTGTGATACTATAACATCGAGGTGAGGTGAATATTATTAACTTAATATGAGGTAATTTTCAAATGGGATAATTTTCAAATAAACCTTGTGGTTGCGTTTTGATGACCTTCGCCGTACAGAATCAACGGTTCGGATTTCATGGGATTGGACTAATAGAATTCATCATGCTTATTTGGTGGTCAAGTTGTATATTCTGGAAAACTACGTCTCACTTGTGGTATTCCACAAGGAAAATGTCTTCTGGCCTAATCTCCTAATTTGGCTTAGACCTGGCAATCATAATTTTTTATCAAATAACGCGGTTTGTAGCTATAAATTGTCATAATATATAAGTGACGCAATAGGAATCTAATCTGTAATTCCGATACTATCCTTCATCGGACGTTGTACATTTTAAAACAATGTGAATTCTACAATTGCAAATGATGTTGGTTTACTCCTTTTATACCATTGACCACACTGTGGTACAGATTATTATGCCTTTGTGCATATGTTTGTAACAGACTAAAGGAAACGAGATAGACACATAGTTCCTTTTGAAAATATGCATAAAATGACTTTCTGAGTCGATTTATGCATGTTAAATAGTAAGCAAAGAACAGGTCGCGTTTACGATTCGAATTGGATAAAATTTAGCACAGTTCATTTATTTGGTCCAAGGACGAACTCTATTGAAATTTGGGAAAATCGGCTCAGATTTAGATATAGCACCCATATATATTTCCGTCCGATTTCATGTAAATGGTGCACCAAAGTTCCTATATTTCTTTAGATTTGCGGGAGATAAGTTACAGCGTACAAAACTGAGTCTGGAATGATGTGTGTAAAATTTCGTGTAAATCGGTTCAGATTTAGATATAGTTCACATATATATTTTCGTCCGGTTTAATATAAATGGTGCACCAAAGACCCTATATATCATGCTTTTAACACGAAATTTGGCATAACATACTGAATTATGTCTAGAATGATGTGTGCTAAGTTTCGTGAAAATCGATTCAGATTTAGGTATAGCTCCCAGATATATCTTCGCCCGATTTAATGTAAGTGGTGCACCAAAGCCCCTATAAATTTTCCGATTTGGCATAACGTATTGAATTAAGTCTAGAATGATGTGTGTTAAGTTTTGGGAAAATCGGTTTAGAATTGGGTATAGCGTACTGAAGCCTACGTCTGTGCCATATACACGAGATAAAATTGTGGACGGCGATTTGTGATCCAGCATATCAAATATGCCACCGGTACTCAATTAGGTCCAGATTTACGTACATACATAACTTTTCTCGGTTTTATACAAATGGTACCCCAAAGAATCCATATATCCCCGATTGACGTGGAATGTTTCATAGATTTCAGAATGGTATGTTTATGGGGTTTTGTAGTAGGTTCAACTGTCTATGTAGATCGCACATTTAATTTCGCCCGATTCCATATCCAAGGTCCTCTAGAGATGATATGTTTGTTCTCTGTATAGAACTGTTACTGTTTTTTAGTGTGAGGTATTGAGTATAACTGCCGTTGTATAAGCTACATTATGGAAAATATTTGCTCATCAGACTGGAGTTCTATTGTAGTTCTATCCGATTGACATGGAATTTAGTACATTCTTACAGAGATGCTTAGAGTACGTGGGTACCTACCTTGCGGTCTTACCCCACGGTGCTGTAAACACCAGTTAATACAAAGCGTCAACCAACGCCCCCACACCGAAATGCAGGTACCAATCGATCACACGTATTTGGACGCGATCACCTCCTTGGATGAGGAGCGGAGCCCATCTAAAACTCCTGCCTTTCTATGGGTCAGGCACCCGGTTGTAATGCAACTCCACACCGAGCCAAAGCTCTCCCCGCGATTTGGGTATAAACCACAACCAGCACGATGCTCCCCGAAGGGCCAACACCAACTGCCAGGCTAGATCCGCAGACCTAGGGGCCCTGACACCCGTGCTACCGAAACCTTCGGTCAGGTTCATAGCCAAAGCTATTACCAGTAGAACCCCAAACAGTTCGAGACTGGTCACTCACAGACTATAGCCTCTGCCCAGCTTCATAGCCAAAGCTACTACCATTAGGACTAAACATGCAGGCTCTCTACAATGAAACAATTGCTGAAAGGGGATACAATGCAAAAGTGGCCACCAACATCACACGATATTGGTAGCCACCATGCATCTCACCCCTCCCAACAATTATTCCACAAGCCTGCTAGTCCGGGAATGGTCCCCCACAGACTAAACTCTGCACGTTTTCGTAGCCGAAGCTACTACCATTTGAACTTGTAACTGCAGGCTCTCCACAATGGAATGACCACAAAGAGAGGATGAAAACAGATGCAAAAACCAACACCTCTCGATGCTAATTCCCACACCGTCTCCATCCTGACCCAATGATCATTCCACAAGCCTACAAAGTTCGGGAATGGTGACCCTACTAGTTTCGATCCACGATCCGGGACTAGTAAACCCAAAGACACCAAACACACCACCGGAACACCAGAATGCCCTCACGGGCATTCCGCACAACACACACACACCAAAACAACAAACCTCCCAACCTCACCACAGTCCACACAACCATCCACACAGGACAGTGACCGCAACCACTCGGGTATCCGGCCCGTCGGATCAAACACACTGGACAGTGACTAAACACCCTCACGGATGTCCAGCCCGTCGGACCAAGCACCCGAACAACGAGCAATCAAGGGCCCCAGCCAAACACGTCTAAACAGACGGTTCGACACCACCAACAGACAACCAGCGACCGAAACCACCACCGCAACACAACCTCCCATCAGACCACACATCTCACACCCACACAGGACAGTGACCATAACCACTCGGGTATCCGGCCCGTCGGATCACACACTCAGGACAGTGACTAGACACCCTCACGAATGTCCAGCCCGTCGGACCAAACACCCGAAAACCATCAACCAATGGCCATAGCCAAACACGTCCATACGGACAGTTCGGCACCACCAACAGACACAGCGACCAGCACCTACCCATACACACACACACACACACACACGCAGAGCGACAAACCAAACCAACACCACCTCCAGCGCAACCACACACCTCACCCCAAGCGCCACTACACTACCATAGGCATGACAATGCAGTAGGCACCAGCAACCACCAACACCACGAGCAAGCAACCACTCACCACGGCAGCTTAGCGGAGTCGGTGCATGACTTCCACAGAATGGAGCCACACACCAATACCGCTCAACTGCCAACCTCCGAGGCCAGCAAAACGATGAGCCGGCACAGGGAAACGCTAAGCAGCTCATGAACAGGACCATACACCAGATGACGACTAGCTCCGAGGATCACCTCCACTAAGTCTAGTCCTTCTCCTAGTAAACACCTCCCTCGCAAACACGCCAAGTGCCGCATATGTCTCGTCCCCCACGACCGAAGCTGTTAGATCCCAACCATCCTGGGTACTGCGAATACCCATTCTGGCCAAGTCTCTAACGTCATCATAAAACATGCACTGAGTCAGTACGTGCATGACATCCTCAGGTCCCCCACCACAACCACAATCCGGAGAGTCAGACAAAGTTCGCCTATGCAAAAACGCATTCAACGAACCGTGCCCCGTCAGTAAATACCCCAGACTAAGACCAAAGCCAAAGTCTGGTCGATCCTGTACGAAGGTCACGTCTTTGATAAAGGCGTACGTCACCCGACCATTATTACTCTCATTCCATCTTGTCTGCCACCTAGACACAAGTCGCTCATTTACGAGTTCTTTGTTCCTCCTCATATCCCCGGCCAGTTCAGATGCGGAAATCCAATCAACTTCAGAGAGCGGCAGTCCCTTCTTGATCTTAAAGATGATAGCTCTACGCATCACCTCCAAGAGGCCCACCGAAGTGGTTACTGCCTTATACCACACAGGTGCACCAAATGTTGCGCAAGCAACAAAAAGTCCACCATATATGGTACGGACAGCACGCCTGCCCAAGCCCCAATCGCTCCGAAGGATACGCTTAACTTTCCCTGCCAGTGCTAACATCTTCTCTCTGACATAATCAAAATGAGCAGTGAAATTCATGCGTTCAGCAACCATGATCCCACCACGGGATACATCCCTATAAACTGTGTCGCTGGCACATACAAAACACGCCTTTCTATTACTAAAATAACTCTGCCAAAGATCTAACTCACGACAACCAATTTCCTCCAACCGCGTGAGCACTCTATCCCAAGAGAGATAGTCGAAAGCGCCTTTGAAATCTACGAATATGCCCAACACATACTTGGCATTCGACTGACTAACTGCATCACTAACATACAGCCAAGCATCCTCCACACCTCTGCCTTGCCTAAACCCGAACTGCTCTGTGGCAAAACCGTCGCTATAGCTCTCCAAAAGTCGTGCCACCATTACCCTCTCCAAAGCTTTCGCAAGCTCCGGAAGGAGACTGATGCCACGATAGGAGCGGGGATTGCTCCTATCCCTATCTGGGGCCTTAAGGAGAACCACAACGCGTGCCACTTTCCACATGGAAGGAAAATATCCTGTTCTAAGGCAACTCTCAAAAATTGATTCGATATGGGCCGGAATGGCTTTCCA
>NW_026878464.1:0-23721 GCF_032173495.1 Musca vetustissima | reverse complement strand
CTGAACCGGTTTTCAGGAAACTTAACACACATCATTCTAGACCTAATTCATTACGCTGTGCCAAATTTCGTGCAAATCGAAAGATATATAGGCACTATGGTGGACCATTTACATTAAATCGGACGAAAATATATATGTGAGCTATATCTAAATCTGAACCGATTTTCAGGAAACTTAACACACATCATTCTAGACCTAATTAATCACACTGTGCCAAATTTCGTGCAAATCGAAAGATATATAGGGACTTTGGTGCACCATTTACCTAAAATCGGAAAATATATATGGGAGCTATATCTAAATCTGAACCGATTTTCAGGAAACTTAACACACATCATTTTAGACCTAATTCATTACGCTGTGCCAAATTTCGTGCAAATCGAAAGATATATAGGCACTATGGTGGACCATTTACATTAAATCGGACGAAAATATATATGTGAGCTATATCTAAATCTGAACCGATTTTCAGGAAACTTAACACACATCATTCTAGACCTAATTAATCACACTGTGCCAAATTTCGTGCAAATCGAAAGATATATAGGGATTTTGGCGTACCATTTATACTAAATTGGACGACAATATATATGGGAGCTATATCTAAATCTGAACTGATTTTCAGGAAACTTAACACACATCATTCAAGACTTAATTCATTACGCTGTGCCAAATTTCGTGCAAATCGAAAGATATATAGGCACTTTGGTGGATCATTTACATTAAATCGGACGAAAATATATATGTGAGCTATATCTAAATCTGAACCGATTTTCAGGAAACTTAACACACATCATTCTAGACCTAATGCATTACGCGGTGCCAAATTTCGTGCATTCTAATACATTCGCCAAGAGCTTTCATACTCATAAGGACCTTCCAAATCTTGTTGCACAGTCTAAACGGACGAAGCCAGGTAGGCATAAGGGCAAATATGTTATGAATTGACTCCAAATGACATGAATAATTTCGTACATATATAGTATATAAATATTTAAGCCATTGCGGCACATTATGGATCTTATTAAATTTAATTCGACACCTAATAATATAATCACTTAATTAAAATTCCATAAATGTCTCTTAATATTTTAATACAATATATTTAATGTAAATTTGACATTTAATATGCCATAAGTCCATACACATACATATGTGTGCGTGTGTATCAATTCAATAATTATTATCAGATATGAAACAATTAAACAATTGTCCATGCCCTCTGACATAAAAGGTCTGCCAACGAAAAAAAAAAACACGGAACAGTTGTTTGAATTGTTTCTCTATTCACTTTTAACAACTTAAGACCTTTTTTCAAAAGAAAAGTTTTACACAAATGTTTTTGTCGCATTCGCCCTTTTGCCCCCGACGTCACCGTGTGTGTGTGTCCTTCCGGCTGGTTTTTGTTTTTCCATTTTTTTTTCGTATTGTGGAAAACCTTACACTCTCCTCTTAGATAATTACAATGATTATCTAAGGGATAGGATGCCATGCATGAATGGTCAAATGGTAAACTGGATGTAAGTATGCAACTACATGCAATAAGAAATCCTTTAAAAAGGACAACACACATACACTTCCAATCATACCTATTGTGTGTGTGCGTTATATGTCAAACCTTTTTAGCCAACTGTCGATGAGGTGGCAACCAGAATCTTTGGTGGTTGTAACCAAATTCTAAACGAATAACATTACGTGTAAGGATCAGTGGAAAAACAGGACAATGCCTATCCATTTGTTGAAATGATGCTATGGTTGAGTGCCAGCAAACAAGCAGTGGCACCACCACAAATACACTTACACCGACCGACACCACTACCACTACACTACCATTCATCCCTTTTGAACATTTACCCTGCGGACGAGGTTATTATTGGTTTGATAATGTTTCATGTTTTAAAGAAATAGACATGCGTCTGGCTTTTTTGTTTGTTTTGTTTGTTTGTTTGAGGGTGCGGGAGTCGGGGGCTCTATGTTCCGTAAGTAGGCGTTAACCTGTACAGCAGCAGCAGCAACTAAATGTGACTACGGAACTGACACTAATTATATGCCGCATTTTACTCACAAAATTTCCTTTTAAGATTCACAATGCGTAGACACGCTTTTTCTAAACACCCCCGTCCATCTCTACCTTTCCCTGGTCGCTGCTGTTTTCCATTTAACGTTTTGTCGTAATGAAAACCCGGAATTAAAATGAAAATTTTGTGTAAAATTATTCAAAAATGCATCCCACTATTTTTATCTGACCTGCCACACAGGAACACACACACTCCACCATTCGTTCTTATCAAGCTCATCAATGAATGAATGCTGTTGGGAATAATTAGAAGGTCAAAGGTAAGGCCTTCCTCCAAATTTCTTGTGTGAACATTAGTTGATGATCTTTTTGGAATTTGTTTTCTATTCTTTGGTGTCAGCTTGGAACGCTTTAAAGTGTCTTAATAGCGGATGTTTATTGGCCAAAATGAAAGAGGAACTAAATTTTTTAAGAAGGGGAGGAAATAAAAATATTTTCTGTTTTGGGGTGGACTTGAAAATGAATTAATTGCCATACAATTATGGCCAATAAATGTTTGTTAATAGTGTTTGAGTTGGTGCGATCTATTGTTGTCTTTAGTTGATTATGGACCACCCATGTGAATTTTTAATCTTTCAGAGAGCGGAGATAAAAAATATATTTTGAGAATTTGCATAACAAATAAAATATATTAATCATTTAAAGAATATTTTTTACTAGGGCTTTTATAAGCCCGGATTTTTTTAGAAAATGTTTTCAACTGGAAAAGGTCTTTTTAAACCAGTAAGGAAAGTAGTAAAGTCGGGCTGGGCCGACTATATGATACCCTTCACCACTTTGGGTATATTCAACAGATGAATCCTAAGAGACGTCGTATTTTTAAAGGACCAGTAAAATGAAATTGGATCCATAAAGATGTCATTCTGCAATCGATACTAAAATTTTCATTTGGTCAGATATAGAAGCTATATCTAAATCTGAACCGATTTTCAGGAAACTTAACACATATCATTCTAGACCTTATTCAGTACACTATGCAAAATTTCGTTCAAATCAAAAGATATATAAGGACCTTGGTGCACCATTTACATAAAATCGGACAAAACTATATATAGGAGTTATATCTAAATCTGAACCGATTTTCACGAAACTTAGCACACATAATTTTGGACCTAATTCCGTGCAAATCGAGAGATATATAGGGGCTTTGGTGCACCATTTACTGAAAATCGGACGAAAATATATATGGGAGCTATATCTAAATCTGAACCGATTTTCAGGAAGCTTAACACAGATCATTCTAGACCTAATTCATTACGCTGTACCAAATTTCGTGCAAATCGAGAGATATATAGGGACTTTGGTGCACCATTTACTGAAAATCGGACGAAAATATATATGGGAGCTATATCTAAATCTGAACCGATTTTCACGAAACTTAGTACACATCATTCTAGACTTTATTCAGTAGGCTATACCAAATTTCGTGCAAATCGAAAGTAATATAGGGACTTTGGTACACCATTTACCTTAAATCGGACGAAACTATATATGGGAGCTATATCTAAATATGAACCGATTTTCACGAAACTAAGCACACGTCATTCTAGACTTAATACAATACGCTTTTCCAAAATTCGTGCAAATCCAATAATTTTCAGGGACTTTGGTGCACCAATTACCTAAAATCGGACGAAACTATTTATGGGAGCTATATCTAAATCAGAAACGATTTTCTCCAATTGTTGTAAATCTTCGAAATAATCATTTCCGACCCTATAAAGTATATATATTTTTGATCAGCGCAAAATTCTATGACGATTTAGCCATGCCTGTCTGTCCGGCTGTCTGTTGTAATCACTCTAGCCTCTAAACGAATTGAGATAGATCGCCAAAATTTTGCATAGAGTCGTCCATTGTCTGGAGGCAGGTCAAGTTCGAATATGGGCTATATCGGTCCACTTTAAGACATAGCTCCCATATAAGGGTACAGCACAAATTTCGATATTTTGCGGTTATTGAGCGCGATTTTCTAACGAAATTTGATATTTTGTAATCGTATATGGTAACAAATCTCCCTGCCAAAAAATATTAATATTCACCCCGTTTTAGGCGTAGTTCCCATATATGGAGGGTATATTAAGTTTGTCATTCCGTTTGTAAATCATCGAAATATTTATTTCTGACCCTATAAAGTATATATATTCTTGATCAGGGTAAAATTCTAACCATGTCCATCCGTTTGTCCGTCCGTCTGTCCGTCCGTCTTTTGTAATCACGCTATCTTCTGAAGGAATTGAGATAAATCGTCAAAATTAGAGTCGTCTTTTTTCTGCAGGCAGGTTAAGTACGAAGATGGGCTATATCGGTCCACGTTTAGGCATAGCCCCCATATAACAGTGCCGCCCAATTTCCGATATTTTGGGGTTCTTGAGAGCGGTTTTAAACCAAATTCGCTGAAATTTAGTACATTGGTTTGTTTTTGGGTACCAAATGTCTCCACTAAAAATTATAAATATCGGTTTCGGTTTTTAAACCGAATTCGCTGAAATTTTGTACAATGGGTTCTTATTGGGTAACAAATTTCTCCACTAAAAATTATAAATATAGATCCATTTTTTCTGGTAGCCCCCATATAACGTTACCCCCCAATTTACGGTATTTGGGGCGTTTGAGCGCGTTTTTAAACCCAATTCGCTGAAATTAGGTACAATGGGTTCTTATTGGGTACTGAATTTCTTCACTTAATATTATAAATATAGGCCCATTTTTTGGGTAGCCCCCATATAAGACACCCTAAATTTTCGGTATTTTGGGGTTCTTGAGCGCGTTTTTCAACCGAATTCGCTGTAATTTGGTATTTTGTAGTCGAATATGGTAGAAATTCTTCCTACCAAAAATGATTAATATTCGACCCCTTTTAGGAGTAGTTCCCATATAACCCCCTTCTTATATTAAAATAGTTAGCTGATTAGTTCCGTTTGTAGGGGTTGTCCCCATATAGGCGTATTCTACCATAGTACCATAATACCACAGGGTAGTCGTTACTCGAAATAGTGAGTTTTACCCTACAAATTATGGAATTCTAAGACGATTTAGCCTTCGGTTGTAATCATTCCGCTTTCTAAGGAAATCGTGATAAAAAACCTCGAACCTGACTATAATGAAATATATCGGCCAGCATTTAGGCTTCTCCCCTATATAATTATACCACCTGAAGGAAAGAATTGAGACACAAACAAACCCAGTAAGAAAAGTATTAAAGTCGGACTGGGCCGACTATATGATACCCTTCACCACTTTGGGTATATTCTATATATATATCCTAACAGATGTCACGTTTTTGTTATATATCTATATCTGAACCGAGCACACGTCATTCTAGACTTAATTCAGTATGCTATGACAAATTTCGTGCAAATCGAATGATTTTCAGAGACTAAAATGATGAAAATATATATGGGAGCTATATCTAAATCTCAACCGATTTTCAGGAAAGTTTGTACACATCATTCTAGACTTTGTTCAGTACGCTATGTCAAATTTCGTGAAAATCGAAAGAGCTGTGCCAAAATTCGCGCAAATAAAAAGATTTCCAGGGCCTTTAGTGGATTATTTACCTAAAATCAGGCGAACCAATATATGAGAGCTATATCTAAATCTGAACCGATTTTCACGAAATTTTGCACACATCATCCTAGACTTAATTTAGTACGCTGTGGCAAATTTCCTGCAAATCGAACGACATATAGGGACTTTGGTACACCATTTACCTTAAATAGGACGAAGATATATATTGGAGCTATATCTAAATCTGAATCGATTTTCACGAAACTTAACAGGCATCATTCTAGACCTCATTCATTACGATATGCCAAATTTCGTGCATCTGAACCGATTTTTCCCAATTTCAATAGGGTTCGTCCTTGTGCCAAATAAATGAACTGTGCCAAATTTCATCCA
The DNA here is from genome assembly GCF_032173495.1 of Musca vetustissima. NCBI lineage: Eukaryota > Metazoa > Arthropoda > Insecta > Diptera > Muscidae > Musca > Musca vetustissima. Next base: position 17,741 of record NW_026878464.1, on the reverse strand, counting down.
ATTCGGATCATAAAAGCGACCTGTACTTTGCTTACAATTTAACATGGACAGACACATGGACGGACGGACATGCATAAATAGACTCAGAAAGTGATTCTATGCATATTCTCAAAAGGAACCATGTGTCTATCTCGTTTCCTTTTGCCTGTTACAAACATATGCACAAATACATAATAATGTGGTGAAGGATATAAATATTATGTTCGAATGGAATGGACATATGTCGGTCATTAATTAGGCATAACCCCAAATATTTGCTAATTCCTACAGCATGTAATCTAAATTGCAGAAGTTTGAGGATTGTATATTCTACCATGCATTATTAGTATCATCCACGCTTCGGGGTTTTCATTAAAAATTGCTGAAAATTGTATTTGGTGTACACAATGGTTTACATAAATCGGTTTGTAGAATTATCGGTATAGGTTCACTTTATGGTACGCTCACAATATTTTCATTTCAAGCATCTGTCAGTATACCTTTTTCACTTGTTTAAAATATTTTTGTCAATGACAAACCAAATGGGATACCAAATCTGATATACTAAAAATGATTAATATTGGTTTACTTTTTGGTATGCGGCACCGATGTTATAATTTGTCTTATCGGATTCCAGATGAATAAAAAACTTTTTTTCAAGAAATTCTGTTTTTTTTTTCTATCAACCCAATTTTATTTGAAGAAATCGTTTCAAATAGTGGATATCCTATTCCCCCTTTTATTGATTGCAATAAATAAAAAAACAAATAAACTCAATTAGTAATCATATTAAAGGATAACATAATCATCATCATCGCCATCTAATCCCGTAACCTTTCCCCCCTTGCAAACACTCAAACCCTCACACAAACATTTGTCCTTGGTGGTAAATTGAATCAAAACAAGTAAAGCATATCGTTTATTCATATTCTTTCAGCTTCCACGAGGATAAGTCACACACACACACACATGTTCGCACACTCCTTCAGCGCGACACAAACAACAAGAATAACAACAAAAGAAATTAAGCAATTGTTAATAACTTGTGAAGCAAATCAAATGTACCACCCGGGTCAGAAGACCAAAAGTCACAATAGTCATGGCGGGGGGAAGAGAGAGAAAGAAACAGGAAACAAATCGATGTGAGGAGAAAACCTCATCCATGTTACAAGCTTTCACACGCATTTCGATGAAAAGTTCGGGTGTGTGCGAAATGTTGCTGTACACTCGATTCAGCGGATACGGATGCAAACACTCACGCACAGCAACTCATACAACTGATGTCAATTGGATTGGCAGTCAGGCACATAATGAACAGTGGGCATTTTTGGATGTAGAACAACAGCATAGAAAAGGGCAAATAAATTCCCAAAATTTGGTTTGTTTTTTGGAAACAACAATTTTTGGACGTTTTACGGAAAATCCAGGAGCAATACAATTTGCTGAGAGCTTTCATGAAGAAAGCCCTCCGTTTGTCTTCCATTGTGCCACAATCGTTATATGCTTTCACACGCACACACACACCCAAACACAATACTATAGGCTTAAGAAGTACATCATGCGTAACATGAACAATGGATGGACCTTTTGACATCATGCTACAAACAACAAAGACTACATTAACATCAGTCACAATAATAATAACAACAACATCAGTGGCAACATGGAAACAGTTGCAGTATTGGTAGTGGTAATGGTCGTAACAAAAGTCGTTCTGTGATGTTGACGATGGAACAAAGGCTTGTTTTACACTTGACTACATCTGAATATGGACTAATGGTCTTTTGATAATGTCGATGATGACTATGATGTCAATGATGATGATGACGACGATGCTGCTGATGCGCTATAGTCGATAATAATGGTCATAATGATGCTGCTGACTGAATACGAGGAGGACAATTCATTTGATATTCTTTATAAAGGGTAATTCAGTACGAAGCCAAATCATATTTGTTTTTTTTGCAAATAGACGAGGGGAGTGTATAAATTTTTTGAAGAATATTTTTTTGGCAAGGACCAACATTTATGTGGATTCCTAAAGAATAGTTTATTAATATTCAGGAGGTGAATTTTTTTGAAATAATATTTTTAATAGCATCTTCAAGAGTAGATTTTTTTAAGAACAAATTTCCAAGGACTATGTTTATGGTTATAGAATAAAGATTAAATTTCATCATGGACAAAGCTAAACTCCGATTTTTCAAACTCCCAAAGGACCTCAAAACTGAAGCATTGGTAGGGACCGATCAATAATAGCGCGGATTTTTTAAAGAATAATTTTCGATGATTACAATAAGTGCGGATTTTTTAAAATATATTTTTCAAGGCAGGAGGGAGTGGACTCTTAACATAACATTTTTTAAATCCAATATATAAAGTTTTTTTTTTCAAATTTTATTTTTTCAAAGACCAGCATGCCATTGCATTTTTTATATAACACATTTTCAATGACAAAAATAAGCGTGGATTTGTAAGGGACTAAAATAGTCGTGGATTTTTTTTAGAATATTTTTTTAAATGACAAAATAAGCGTTGGTTTTTTAAAGAATACTTTTTTAAGGACTAAAATAAAGAAAAATTTTGAAAGAATACTGTAAGGGTGGATTTTGTAAACAGTTTGTCAAAGGGCCAATATAAGCTTGGATTTTTTAAGAATATTGTAAGGACCGACATAAGCATAGATTAAGCATACCCTTCACCACACTGTGGTACAGGGTATTATGTCTTTGTGCATATGTTTGGAACAGGCGAAAGGAAACGAGATAAACACATTTTTTTTTGAGAATATGCATAAAATCACCTTTTAAGTCGATTTATGCATGTCCGTCCGTTCGTCTGTAGATGTTAAATTGTAAACAAAGTACAAGTCGCATTTATGATCCGATTTGGATGAAATTTGGCACAATAGGGACGAACCCTATTGAAATTGGAAAAATCGGTTCAGATTTAGATTTAGCTCCCACATATATTTTCCTCCGATTTAATGTAAATGGTGTACCAAAGTCCCTATATATCTTTCGATTTGCACGACATTTGGCATAGAGTACTGAATTAAGCCTAGAATGATGTGTGTTAAGTTTCGAGAAAATCGGGCCAAATTTAGATATAGCTCACATATATATTTTCGCCCGATTTATTGTATATGGTGTACCAAAGTCCCTATATATCTTTCGATTTGCACGAAATTTGGCATAGCGTAGTGAATTAAGTTTAGAATGATGTGTGCTAAGTTTCGTGATATCGGTTCAGATTTAGATATAACTACTATATATTTTTTCTTCCGATTTTATGTAAATTGTGCACTAAAGATCTAAGGTTCGTCCGATCGCCACACAATTTTGTACAATGAACTTTAGTTAATATAAATGAATCTCTGGCAAGTCTCATTGAAAACGGTTCAGATTCTGATATAGCTTCTTCATATATATTTTCGTCAGATTTTACACAAAATTGGCACAAATTTTGCACAACGTACTGAAGTTAGTATAACCTAGAAGTTGGATATAAATGCTTCACCAAGGTGGGTCTAATCGGCACAATATTTTGCACTTCGTACTGAAGTACTATAACATAACATGTGGCAAGTTTAGTTGAAATCAGTTTAGATTTAGATATAGCTCCTATGTATAGTTTCGTCAGATTTCCTACAAAATTTTACACAATGCACTGAATTTGGTATAGCGTACCACGTGCAAAGTATTGTAAGAATCGGTTCGGATTTAGATACAGCTCCCATATATAGTTTCGTCCGATTTTAAGTAAATGGATTACCAAAGACCCAAAGGTAGGCCGATTGAAACAAAATTTTGCACAGCACACTGAAGTTAATATAACCTAGCGGAAAATCGATTCAGATTTGGATAGAGCTCCTATATAGAAAAATATGTTAAGGTCCAAAGTGAGAGCGGATTTTTTAAAGAATATTTTTTCAAGGGCTCACCATAGTTTAGATTTTATAAAAGTAAAGCATGAATTTTTAAATTATATTTGTTAGGCACCAACGAGAGCTTGAAAAAATTTTCAGTGATTAAAAAAAATATTTATCAAGGAGGATAATTTTTTGATGATAATTTTTCCAAAGATTCTCAATATTTGTCAAACAAATTGGGTGTAATATTATATTTTGGATTCTCAATATTGATTCCCCATTATTCGTTATTTTGGAGATTTTGGGCATGTTTTCAACGGAATATTTTGGGTCTCAATATCTGTTCAGGTGTTGGTATATGATTTAGGATAATAGTGTTTTGAGGATTACGAACTGGCATCAATTTGACATTCCGAGACTTCTTTTTCCGATAATACCCTACATGTTGTCAGGGTATTATAGCTTTGTGCAGCCCCAAGAGTTTGTAACGCCGCGAAATATTGGTCCTAGACCCACCTTTAAGTATATCTCGACGAGCTGAATCGATCTAGACATGTGTGTCCGTCCGTTCGTCCGTCCGTCCATTATAATTTGTAAACACGATACAGGGCAGAGTTATGGACCAATCTTCACGTAGAAAGGGTTTGACCCAATGAAGACCCCTAGTTTTTTGTGAAGATCGGTCAATATTAAGGGGATGAAATGGACCAAATACTTACGAATTTTTACATGGAGAAGGGGATTGGGCCGAAGAATAAGCATGCTTGTTTTGGTAAAGATTGGTCAATATTTAGCGGATCAAATGAACCCTGACTTTTGTGTGAAAAATGACAAAATTTGTATTCTATGACGTATATATTTATATTATACTAGTGTGCCCGGCAAACGTTGTCTTGCCCAGCAATATTGTTGATTTATAATTCTCGGAATTTTATAGCCTAGACAGACGACAGCCTTAATTTGCATTAACAGCCTTAATTCAAATTAACTTGTACATTATCCTCATTCTTATGTGTTGTTAATGCACAAAAACTGAATTTATACTGAATTAGGCAATTTCAATATGGCAATGCTGTCGAAAATTAATTGTTTCTTGTCAAATTTATTTATATTTATGAAAATAAAAATAAGAAACGAAGGCAAATTTCAAAAATTTTCAAAATTGGGAGCTGTTTTGCTAAGATTATAGTTGCTATTCCTCCTTTATGTCATGTATCTATTTCCTAAAGATGTAATCCCGAAAAATATCGAAACAAATGTAAAAAATGTTCACCTTACACACAGACAAACAATTGTTTTGAAGCAAAAAACTGTTTCGTAAATGCAGAAACTCTCGTCTGTCAGGGGTATATATTAATTCAAATTAAGACATTTTTAATGCAAATTAAGGCTGTCGTCTGTCTATGGCATTAGATTTGTTTTTAAACCCTCCACTATAAGGTAAAGTGTACAGATTTTTGTAATATTTTTTTCTTTTTTTGCATTCTAATGTTTCTGTTGATATAAATGTATTAATATTCGAATTTGTGGAAAACAATTAATTTTAATAAATTTAAAAGTTTGACTTTCGGAGTTAATTACATTTTCCCAATGTATTTAAAAGACTTCCTCATTACGGTAGCCCAATATTAAGTTAGCTTTTTATACCCTCCACTATAAGAGAGAGCTTTGAAATTTGCACATATGTATATTACTACTCCTAGGATATTTGGGATTGAAATGTTCCATATTGGTTCTCTTTTAAAGGTAGCCCCCATAAAACGGTATTTTGTAATATGAGGAATTTTCACGAATTTTCCGTACCAAAAATTATTAATGTTTCGGGGTACCGCCAATATAATGGTAGCTCTCAATATTCGGTATTTTGAAGATCTTGGGCACGGCCTTCAACAGAATTACATCTAATCGATATGTTTAAGTTCTTACCCCCGTTTTTGCAATTTGCAATTTTATAGTCACATGTCCAACCTGAATAGGTAACATCATGAGACTCTCTTTTATAATAAATATTTTCGATGTAAATTTTGGTATAACATTCACATTGGGTATTTTGCCTTGGCTGGTTTACTGGTTTTTCGTTAATTGTTCTCTTTCCAGTTGAGCTTGATGATAGATTTTGCAGAGAAAATATCTTGTATATTAGTTTTGTCTGTGATACACATTTTTTGTGTCGGTTATATGCGAGGTGTTCTGTATATAAGTTCAAAGATATTGACAAATGATTAGGCATAGAACCACCATAAAATGGTACCACCTGATTTGGTACTTTAAGGAACAACATGTTCCTATGGAACTATTACTATTATTATTTTTAAGCGAATTTCCTGAATGGACACGAACTTCATTCAGAATGTCTTCTGATTTTCCATCCTAGCATTAGCCGCAACATTTACGTGCATTCTATGGAAAATGTGTACAAACAATGATCGCGTGTAAATACAATGATACACTTTTAAAATTTTTGGGTAAACTCATATAAAATAGTTTCAATACAATGTCAATCCCATTGAAAAAATAATAATAATAATAATAAAATATTTGGAAAATTTTTCAATAATTGACAAATGTAGACTTAAAGGAATGATACGCGGCCAAATGTCACCCAAAATATCTCAAAATAAGATCTATGACGTGGTGCAACCAAAATAGCTCGATACCAAATTCGTGGAAATGCAAATATGCTTCATAAAATTTTTTGCAAATTTTTCGCGATTTTGAAAATTTTTGAACCTTTTAAACCTTCCCTGAAGCTCCACGGACATTTCGAGACTAACATAAGAAAAATCCGTTCAGCCGTTTTAGAGTTTTAGCGAGACTAACGAACAGCAATTCATTTTTATATATATGTATGTATATGTAGATAGATATAGTATATCCAAGAGGAGTGGTTGGCCTTTAAATTGATACCAATTATATTGTCGCAGAAAGATAGAGTTCTATGGTAGTTGTGTAGGGTATCGTATGGTCGGCCCCGTCCGACTATACTGCTCCGCTCACTGGTTTTTATTATATTTATGATTTTACAACTAGAAGCGTTAATACTTTAAAATATAGTTTTGCGAGCACTATATGCCTTGATTTTGTAAGTTATTTTTTGAGGATTTTTATAAAAAATAGTTTGAAATAATAGAGGATTTTTTATAGAATATTTTTCAAGGTCTCCTAAAAGCATTGTTTTTTATTGAATATTTTCAAACGTTTCTATAATGTAAACTTGGATTTAATTTTTTTTTTGTTTGATTATTTTCCCTTGATTGTCAAAGAACCCTCCTTTCCCTCTTTTGTGATTACAAAATGATGGATGTCAATTGAAATTTGATTTTTTGTTGTTGTGTGCCCTGGCTGGCTATGATGATAATATTGTGCCTTATTGTTGCTAATGATGTCGTTCGTTATTTGAGCTTGGATGTCGATATTTTTTGTTGGTTGGTTGTTATGTGGATGAGCGAGTAGCCAGCCATCTACCCAGTGGGTTCTGCCATTCAATTCATTTGGCCTTTTTTCGTCACTGCTGCTGCTGCTGTGGTTGTTGTTGTTATTGTTATTGTTATTTGGTAATTGACATTTTGTTGGTGTTGTCGTATGGAGACGCCTACCCGCGTGCGTAATGTGGGTGGTTAATGGTGTGTGTGTGTGTGTGGGGAGAATATTCCAGCCATCCGGCTAACTCACTAGTGCGTATCCTTATTTTGTTGTTATTGTAAGCTTTCTAGTTGTTTGTCCTGCTAGTTTTAGCTACTCTTTAATGTTATTTGCTTTACCAATTTTGTTGTTTTTTTATTGCTGGGGAGTTTTCTGTGAATTATAACCACAAGTCTTCAATTCTTGTGTGGTTGGTTTTTGTTGTTTCGTGTCCTTTTTTTTCTTTAACAAATCCTTCAACAACTGATTGGCCTTTGACATATGCCATGTATTTGGTTTTATTAGTTGTCGTTTGGCCATTTGGTATTTTGTTCTATTTGGTTCACAGTTTACATTTGAAAGGTCAGAAAAGGACCCCTGCGGCCTCTACCATTTTGAAGAAATCTAAATTTGGAATGTTGTCCAAAACAGTTAAGTGCCTATGAGGGTGGGGGTAGGAGGTTGAATCCTTTTTCTGAAATTTGTTTGTTAAAGTTTGGAAGAATATGTAGAACTTATGGAAAGTCAATTACATATATGCATTCATGGTTCGGACTTTTTTGTTTTACCACACGACAAGTTGTGGCTTTTGGTCTATTAATGGAAATGTCCAAGTTTTATTTGAATTCGATGGATGTACTAATGAAGTAGGAAGTCTGAACAACTTTATGTGGTTGTTATAAAGAAATTTTCACTTGTCCAGATTTTTGTTGTTGTTGCTAAGCTAAATTGGATGGGAAAGACTTTGGGTTAAGGAATATTGTTATCCTTATGTAGATTTTTTATAAAAATATTTTTCACGGAATATAAAAGTTAAGAATTTCTAGGAATATTTTTTAAGGCGTGGATTTTTTGAAGAACAAGGCGTGGATTTTTTAAGAATATTTTTAAAGGTCAACATAAGTGCTTTCAAGGCATATCCAGGCTTGTATTTTTAAAGAATTTTTTTTCAAGGCATATTCAGATGTGAATTTTTTAAAGATTTTTTTTCAAGGCATGTTCAGGCGTGGATTTTTTTAAAAAATATCTTTCAAGGCATGTTGTTGATGTTCCAGGCTTACATTTCTTAAAGAATATTTTTTCAAGGCATGGTTTTCTTAAAGAATATTTTTCCAAGGCCTAAAAAGATGTGGATTTTTTGAAGAATATTTTTAAAGGCCAAAATAAGGCCTTTCAGGGCATATCCAGGCGTATATTTTTCAAAGAATATTTTTTAAAGGTCAAAATAAGGGCTTTCAAGGCTTATCCAGGCGTGTATTTTTAAAGAAAATTTTTTCAAGGCCTATTCAGATGTGAATTTTTAAAGAATTTTTTTCAAGGCATGTCCAGGCGTGGATTTTTTAAAAAATATTTTTCAAGGCATTTCTAGGCTTAAATTTCTTAAAGAATATTTTTCCAAGGCCTAAGAAGTCGTGGACTTCTTAAAGAAAATTTTTTCAAGGTATATCCATGGACAGATTTTTTAAAAAATATTTTTTCAAGACTTATCAAGGCGTGAATTTTTCAATGAATAGTTTTCCAAGGCCTAACAAGACGTGGACTTTTTAAAGACAATAATTTTAAAGGTATATCCAGCCATGGATTTTTAAAAGAATATTTTTTTCAAGGTACATCCAGGCATGGATTTTTTAAAGAATATTTTTTCAACTATGTCCAGAATTTTAAAGATTTTTTTCAAGCCATATCCAGGCGTCGATTTTTAAAGAATATTTATTCCAAGACCAAACAAGGTGTGGATTTTTTAAAGAATATTTATTCAAGGCCTATCAAGGCGTGATTTTTTTAAAAAAGTTATTTTTTCAAGGCCTATCAACGCGTGGATTTTTTAAAGAATATTTTTTCGAGACCTATCAAGGCGTCGATTTTTAAAGAATATTTTTAAGGCCTATCAAGGCATGGATTTTTTAAATAATATTTTTTCAAGACTTATCAAGGCGTGAATTTTTCAATGAATAGTTTTCCAAGGCCTAACAAGACGTGGACTTTTTAAAGACAATAATTTTAAAGGTATATCCAGCCATGGATTTTTAAAAGAATATTTTTTTCAAGGTACATCCAGGCATGGATTTTTTAAAGAATATTTTTTCAACTATGTCCAGAATTTTAAAGATTTTTTTCAAGCCATATCCAGGCGTCGATTTTTAAAGAATATTTATTCCAAGACCAAACAAGGTGTGGATTTTTTAAAGAATATTTATTCAAGGCCTATCAAGGCGTGATTTTTCAAGGCCTATTAAGGCGTGGATTTTTTAAAGAATATATTTTCTAAAGACCTATCAAGGCGTGGATTTATTAAAAACATATTTTTTAATGGCCTATCAAGGAGTGGATTTTTTAAACAATATTTTTCAAGGCATTTCTAGGCTTAAATTTCTTAAAGAATATTTTTCCAAGGCCTAAGAAGTCGTGGACTTCTTAAAGAAAATTTTTTCAAGGTATATCCATGGACAGATTTTTTAAAAAATATTTTTTCAAGACTTATCAAGGCGTGAATTTTTCAATGAATAGTTTTCCAAGGCCTAACAAGACGTGGACTTTTTAAAGACAATAATTTTAAAGGTATATCCAGCCATGGATTTTTAAAAGAATATTTTTTTCAAGGTACATCCAGGCATGGATTTTTTAAAGAATATTTTTTCAACTATGTCCAGAATTTTAAAGATTTTTTTCAAGCCATATCCAGGCGTCGATTTTTAAAGAATATTTATTCCAAGACCAAACAAGGTGTGGATTTTTTAAAGAATATTTATTCAAGGCCTATCAAGGCGTGATTTTTTTAAAAAAGTTATTTTTTCAAGGCCTATCAACGCGTGGATTTTTTAAAGAATATTTTTTCGAGACCTATCAAGGCGTCGATTTTTAAAGAATATTTTTAAGGCCTATCAAGGCATGGATTTTTTAAATAATATTTTTTCAAGACTTATCAAGGCGTGAATTTTTCAATGAATAGTTTTCCAAGGCCTAACAAGACGTGGACTTTTTAAAGACAATAATTTTAAAGGTATATCCAGCCATGGATTTTTAAAAGAATATTTTTTTCAAGGTACATCCAGGCATGGATTTTTTAAAGAATATTTTTTCAACTATGTCCAGAATTTTAAAGATTTTTTTCAAGCCATATCCAGGCGTCGATTTTTAAAGAATATTTATTCCAAGACCAAACAAGGTGTGGATTTTTTAAAGAATATTTATTCAAGGCCTATCAAGGCGTGATTTTTCAAGGCCTATTAAGGCGTGGATTTTTTAAACAATATTTTTTTAAGGCCTATCAAGGCGTGGATTTTTTAAAGAATATTTTTTCAAGGCCTATCAAGGCGTGGATTTTTTAAACAATATTTTTTCAAGGCCTATCAAGGCGTGGATTTTTTAAACAATATTTTTTCAAGGCCTATCAAGGCGTGGATTTTTTAAACAATATTTTTTCAAGGCCTATCAAGGCGTGGATTTTTTAAACAATATTTTTTCAAGGCCTATCAAGGCGTGGATTTTTTAAACAATATTTTTTCAAGGCCTATCAAGGCGTGGATTTTTTAAACAATATTTTTTCAAGGCCTATCAAGGCGTGGATTTTTTAAACAATATTTTTTCAAGGCCTATCAAGGCGTGGATTTTTTAAACACTATTTTTTCAAGGCCTATCAAGGCGTGGATTTTTTAAACAATATTTTTTCAAGGCCTATCAAGGCGTGGATTTTTTAAACAATATTTTTTCATGGCCTATCAAGGCGTGGATTTTTTAAACAATATTTTTTCAAGGCCTATCAAGGCGTGGATTTTTTAAACAATATTTTTTCAAGGCCTATCAAGGCGTGGATTTTTTAAACAATATTTTTTCAAGGCCTATATAAGGCGTGGATTTTTTAAAGAATATTTTTTTAAGGCGTGGATTTTTTAAAGAATATTTTTTCAAGGCCTATCAAGGCGTGGATTTTTTAAAGAATATTTTTTCAAGGCCTATCAAGGCGTGGATTTTTTAAAGAATATTTGTTCAAGGACTATTCGAGGCGTAAATTTTTTAAAGAAAAATTTTTTCAAGGACCAATGCAAGGTGTGGATTTTTTAAACAATATTTTTTCAAGGCCTCACCAAGGCGTGGATTTATTAAACAATATTTTTTCAAGGCCTCACCAAGGCGTGGATTTATTAAACAATATTTTTTCAAGTCCCGACAAGGCGTGGATTTATTAAACAATATTTTTTCAAGTCCTGACAAGGCGTGGATTTATTAAAGAATATTTTTTCAAGGCCTCACCAAGGCGTGGATTTTTTAAAGAATATTTTTTCAAGGCCTACCAAGGCGTGGATTTTTTAAAGAATATTTTTTCAAGGTCTCTCAAGGCGTGAATTAAAAAAAAATATTTTTCCAAGGCCTATCAAGGCGTGAATTAAAAAAAAATATTTTTCCAAGGCCTATCAAGGCGTGGATTTTTTAAAGAATATTTTTTCAAGGCCTACCAAGGCGTGGATTTTTTAAAGAATATTTTTTCAAGGTCTCTCAAGGCGTGAATTAAAAAAAAAATATTTTTCCAAGGCCTATCAAGGCGTGAATTAAAAAAAAATATTTTTCCAAGGCCTATCAAGGCGTGGATTTTTTAAACAATATTTTTTCAAGGCCTATAAAGGCGTGGATTTTTTAAACAATATTTTTTCAAGGCCTATCAAGGCGTGGATTTTTTAAACAATATTTTTTCAAGGCCTATCAAGGCGTGGATTTTTTTAACAATATTTTTTCAAGGCCTATCAAGGCGTGGATTTTTTAAACAATATTTTTTCAAGGCCTATCAAGGCGTGGATTTTTTAAACAATATTTTTTCAAGGCCTATCAAGGCGTGGATTTTTTAAACAATATTTTTTCAAGGCCTATTAAGGCGTGGATTTTTTAAACAATATTTTTTCAAGGCCTATCAAGGCGTGGATTTTTTAAACAATATTTTTTCAAGGCCTATCAAGGCGTGGATTTTTTAAACAATATTTTTTCAAGGCCTATCAAGGCGTGGATTTTTTAAACAATATTTTTTCAAGGCCTATCAAGGCGTGGATTTTTTAAACAATATTTTTTCAAGGCCTATCAAGGCGTGGATTTTTTAAACAATATTTTTTCAAGGCCTATCAAGGCGTGGATTTTTTAAACAATATTTTTTCAAGGCCTATCAAGGCGTGGATTTTTTAAACAATATTTTTTCAAGGCCTATCAAGGCGTGGATTTTTTAAACAATATTTTTTCAAGGCCTATCAAGGCGTGGATTTTTTAAAGAGTATTCTTTCAAGGCCTATCAAGGCGTGGATTTTTTAAAGAATATTTTTTCAAGGCCTACCAAGGCGTGGATTTTTTAAAGAATATTTTTTCAAGGCCTACCAAGGCGTGGATTTTTTAAAGAATATTTTTTCAAGGTCTCTCAAGGCGTGGATTTTTTAAAGAATATTTTTTCAAGGTCTCTCAAGGCGTGGATTTTTTAAAGAATATTTTTTCAAGTTCTCTCAAGGCGTGAATTAAAAAAATATTTTTCCAAGGCCTATCCAGACGTGGATTTTTTAAAGAATATTTTTCACATGACTATCCATGTCGTGGTTTTTTTAAAGAATATTTTTCCAAGGCCTATCCAGACGTGGATTTTTTAAAGAATATTTTTTTCAAGCCATATCCAGACGTGGATTATTTAGAGAATTTTTTTTTCAACTATGTCCAGGCGTGGATTTTTTAAAGAATATTTTTTCGAGGCCTATCAAGGCGTGGATTTTTTTAAAGAATATTTTTTTTCAAGCCATATCCAGCCGCGGATTTTTTAAAGAAAAATTTTTTAAACCGTATCCAGCCGCGGATTTTTTAAAGAAAATTTTTTTAAACCGTATCCAGCCGCGGATTTTTTAAAGAAAATCTTTTTAAACCGTATCCAGCCGTGGATTTTTTAAAGAATATTTTATTCAAGCCATATCCAGCAACCATATTTTTAATATTTTAAAAGTGATTACGTATTGATATCCAGGCGTGGATTTGTGCGTTTTTAGCCAAATTCAATTGCAACCCTTAAAGGACTCCTCATTTGCAGCCATATTTTTATACAAGAGACATTACGAAATATGTCCCCTTCCATATATCCCTTGGGCAATTGGTCAATACTTACATATGCTATTGGGCTTTGTATGCTATGTACCTAAACACACACACAGTAACACATGTAAGCTTACACACTACACTACATGCACTCTGAATATTAAATAATGTCAAAGGACATTTCGTTAATGTGTTTTCTTGTTGTTCTTGTTATTGGTGCCGAACTGGACTGGACAATGTAAACACGCAAAACATTTCCTTACCAAAAAAAAAAAAAAAAAAAAAAACCGACAACAACAAAAGAAAATGGGGCGTAACTGAACAAAGCCATGCATGTAGACATTCCATTGAAAACATTCAACTGCCTATTTTTTCTGTAAAAAAAAAAAACGAAAAAAGAACAACAACTACCACTTTTCGTTCATAAAAATACAAACAGCCTATTTTTTCCAAGGCACATCAAGTATTTATTGTGGTGCTAGCCTTTATAGTCAGGTTGGATCCTTTTTGTGTTCTGACTTTACTTGATGGCTGGCTAATACATAATGTATGAGCAACCTGTTTTTTGGTTCGATAGAAATGTCTTTGTATGGTGGACAAATGCAAATGGCATTCCTTCCTCCACCTATTTCTTTGTCAACCTCCCACCAACACCCATTGTCCGACAACTGTGGCGGTATCTCTTTTGAAGTTTTAAGGCATTTGTTGGGTCACAGCCACAATGGGGGTCACATGAATGGTTGGTTTCTTATAAAATCTACAAAAACAGCACCCCCATCTATCCCTCTTCTCACAATTATTGCTGGAATGAATTCAATCGAAGAATAAGTTATAGCTTCTATTCTATGAATGACTATCGGGACAATTATTTTGTGTCAGCAATTACCATAACTTTCCGGTGTCCTTAAGATTTTCTTTTAACAAAAAATAATTGGGTAGGAAAAGGTCTAAAATTGGCACTGGCGAACATGTGATACCCTACATTTGAGGTTTCCGATGGAAAGCCCTTTGAGGTTTCAGCTATATACTACTATAGGCGTAGATTTTTTAAAAAATATTTTTAAAGAATATTTTTTCAAGGACTACCATAGGCGTGGATTTTTCAAAAGAATATTTTTTCAAGGACTACCAATAGGCGTGGATTTTTAAAGAATATTTTTTCAAGGACTACCAATAGGCGTGGTTTTTTTAAGAATATTTTTTCAAGGACTACCAATAGGCGTGGTTTTTTTAAGAATATTTTTTCAAGGACTACCAATAGGCGTGGTTTTTTTAAGAATATTTTTTCAAGGACTACCATAGGCGTGGATTTTTTAAAGAATATTTTTTCAAGGACTACCATGGGCGTGGATTTTTTAAAGAATATTTTTTCAAGGACTACCATAGGCGTGGATTTTTTAAAGAATATTTTTTCAAGGACTACCATGGGCGTGGATTTTTTAAAGAATATTTTTCAAGGACTACCATAGGCGTGGATTTTTTAAAGAATATTTTTCAAGGACTACCATAGCAATAGGCGTGGATTTTTTAAAGAATATTTTTTCAAGGACTACCATAGGCGTGGATTTTTTAAAGAATATTTTTTCAAGGACTACCATAGGCGTGGATTTTTTAAAGAATATTTTTTCAAGGACTACCATAGGCGTGGATTTTTTAAAGAATATTTTTTCAAGGACTACCATAGGCGTGGATTTTTTAAAGAATATTTTTTCAAGGACTACCATAGGCGTGGATTTTTTAAAGAATATTTTTTCAAGGACTACCATAGGCGTGGATTTTTTAAAGAATATTTTTTCAAGGACTACCATAGGCGTGGATTTTTTAAAGAATATTTTTTCAAGGACTACCATAGGCGTGGATTTTTTAAAGAATATTTTTTCAAGGACTACCATAGGCGTGGATTTTTTAAAGAATATTTTTTCAAGGACTACCATAGGCGTGGATTTTTTAAAGAATATTTTTTCAAGGACTACCATAGGCGTGGATTTTTTAAAGAATATTTTTTCAAGGACTACCATAGGCGTGGATTTTTTAAAGAATATTTTTTCAAGGACTACCATAGGCGTGGATTTTTTAAAGAATATTTTTTCAAGGACTACCATAGGCGTGGATTTTTTAAAGAATATTTTTTCAAGGACTACCATAGGCGTGGATTTTTTAAAGAATATTTTTTCAAGGACTACCATAGGCGTGGATTTTTTAAAGAATATTTTTTCAAGGACTACCATAGGCGTGGATTTTTTAAAGAATATTTTTTCAAGGACTACCATAGGCGTGGATTTTTTAAAGAATATTTTTTCAAGGACTACCATAGGCGTGGATTTTTTAAAGAATATTTTTTCAAGGACTACCATAGGCGTGGATTTTTTAAAGAATATTTTTTCAAGGACTACCATAGGCGTGGATTTTTTAAAGAATATTTTTTCAAGGACTACCATAGGCGTGGATTTTTTAAAGAATATTTTTTCAAGGACTACCATAGGCGTGGATTTTTTAAAGAATATTTTTTCAAGGACTACCATAGGCGTGGATTTTTTAAAGAATATTTTTTCAAGGACTACCATAGGCGTGGATTTTTTAAAGAATATTTTTTCAAGGACTACCATAGGCGTGGATTTTTTAAAGAATATTTTTTCAAGGACTACCATAGGCGTGGATTTTTTAAAGAATATTTTTTCAAGGACTACCATAGGCGTGGATTTTTTAAAGAATATTTTTTCAAGGACTACCATAGGCGTGGATTTTTTAAAGAATATTTTTTCAAGGACTACCATAGGCGTGGATTTTTTAAAGAATATTTTTTCAAGGACTACCATAGGCGTGGATTTTTTAAAGAATATTTTTTCAAGGACTACCATAGGCGTGGATTTTTTAAAGAATATTTTTTCAAGGACTACCATAGGCGTGGATTTTTTAAAGAATATTTTTTCAAGGACTACCATAGGCGTGGATTTTTTAAAGAATATTTTTTCAAGGACTACCATAGGCGTGGATTTTTTAAAGAATATTTTTTCAAGGACTACCATAGGCGTGGATTTTTTAAAGAATATTTTTTCAAGGACTACCATAGGCGTGGATTTTTTAAAGAATATTTTTTCAAGGACTACCATAGGCGTGGATTTTTTAAAGAATATTTTTTCAAGGACTACCATAGGCGTGGATTTTTTAAAGAATATTTTTTCAAGGACTACCATAGGCGTGGATTTTTTAAAGAATATTTTTTCAAGGACTACAATAGGCGTGGATTTTTTAAAGAATATTTTTTCAAGGACTACAATAGGCGTGGATTTTTTAAAGAATATTTTTTCAAGGACTACAATAGGCGTGGATTTTTTAAAGAATATTTTTTCAAGGACTACAATAGGCGTGGATTTTTTAAAGAATATTTTTTCAAGGCCTTTAACCTCTTCTATGGATATTATAGCCTTGAATTCTTCCCTTTATAGAAGCCACATGAGGTCTTCTATGTATAAATGAATCTTGAGGTACATGCATATCATCTATTTGACCTTTGATGTCTTTTATGGGTAAATGTAATATAAAATAATCTCCTTTATGGAAAAAAAGATCTTGCCTTTTTCTAAAACGACCCCATGGTTGTTTTATATCTAGAAGACCAAAGAGTTCTTCTATGTGTAGGATAAGATCCATGAGATTTCCTCAGATTTTATAGGTATTATATCTATTTTGTTTTTGCAAAATAGTCTGGCTGATTGCCAGTTTGTTGTTTTTATAAAAAAACAACTATTTATTAGTGGGGAATGTATGGCATTGTTTGCCGAGGCACCAGCGAAATTCTCATGCAGTGTATGTCTTTGGTTAGCTAAGTACTTCGCTTTGTTACAAGAGACATTTGGGTCTGAAAGGTTTTTTGTGTAGAAGCAATAGCTTCTGGGGAGAATATCCCAACAAAAAACTAAGGGAACTGATGAGGATCAGTGGCGTGATCCGAAACTATAGTCTTCCCTGCCTTACCCCTCGGCAAACGATGCCATACATTCCCCTCTAATAAATATTTGTTTTTTTTATAAAAACAACAAACTGGGATTCAGCCTGAAAAAAAAAATACAAATGGTATCCCAAATAAACCGCCAACACTAATGGTATTATATCTATGAAAGTTCTCATTGGTCTTCCTTTAGATCCACTAAGGGTAGAAATGATGGAGATTTTCTCCGGATTATATAATCTTGAGGAATCATCAATGGCCTTCTATCTG
>NW_026878463.1:0-24070 GCF_032173495.1 Musca vetustissima | reverse complement strand
TCCTTTTCTCTCGATAGTTCTCCATCGCATTACGTGTTGCTACTGTCCGCAGGTTTGCACCATACGCTGCGTTTTTCACACCACGGATTGATGTTGGTGGTCTTTGGCACCCTAGAAGTGTTGTTTTTGTTGCAGTTTGTAGGGAGTGGGCAATTCTCTGCCATTGTGCTTCTATATTATTATCGGGACAAGGGGTGCTTTCGTCAAGCAGTTGGGTAAGTTGAGCGGAGTAGGCTTCTGATATCTGTTGTGTTTGCAGCTTTTCGACGTCATGTTTCCGTTTTACATTAAATAATTATAAAAATTCCAGGCCTAAAAATAGGCCCCTATTCACGCCTAAAAATAGGCCTCTAAAAATATTTTTAAAACATCTACGCCTTAAGATATGCTTCAGAAAATATTTTTAAAATAATACAAGCTAAGGTCTAAAAATATTTTTTTAAAAGAAATCCACGCCTAAGGATAGGCTCTTGAAAAAATATTTTTAAAAATCCTTTTTGAAATAAAACTCCAACAATTTTTAAGGTATATTGTCCTTACTTTATTTCTATATTTTTATTAATTATTAGTTATTGTAAAATTTTTATTAACAAAGCTTTTAGCGGCGTTAGAAAAAAAATGGTTTTTCTGTGTGTTTTTTTTCGTTTCTTCAGGTAACTTGTTAACAGGAATAAAATCAGATTCATTGTGCAATCGTCATCGTCAGCAGCAGAATACACCCCTCCCTTCGCATCATCATCTTCTAGGCATTCAATACAGCTGGTATTAGCTTTTCATAGATCTCAATGCCACGCAAATAGGTATCAGCCTTAAGGTATTCATCATGATCGTGCAATAGCACGGGCGTATTGATCATGGGTGAGAAACCGATTGAGGGTATGCCAGCCGCGCGTATATAACGGCTGTCGGTGCCACCGGGGAAGATAAGTTTGCGGATTTTCAAGCCCCTAAAAAGAAGAAATGATTTCAGAAGAGCTTGGAAGGTATGAAGGTGTCTTCGACTTACAATTCCTTGACCAAACAATTTTCAAATGCAACCCAATAGATATTGGAACTATCGGTTTTTGTGGGCTCAACTTTGGGTTGTTTCTGTTCGAAATGCAATTCAATGTCACCACCAGCTTCTTCACACCATTTGCGTACCTTTAAAGTGGAAGAGAGAGAGACAGAGTGAGGAATAAATGTGAAATGAAATAAAAAGAAAAACAAACACATGTAAGAGAAGAAATACATTGGAAGAGGTATAGCAAGAAAGGGGAGGTAGAAGAGGAAACTAATTAAATATTTAAAAAAATCCGCGCCCAAGAATAGCCTGCCAAATAATATTTAAAAAAATCCACGACTAAGGATAGGCTACTATCCCCATCTTCCTTTTATTTTTTCAAGAAACCACTACTCTACGCTCTCAATTGCTTCCTGATCTTCTATTGATCCGATATATTTCTACATGATTTTCCATCTAAGCTTAAATATTTTCCCATTGCAAACATCACTCATTTTCTATTTCTACTCTGATATATACCTAGCCAAATGTTTATAGCTTCAGAAGACCTGAAAATCGTTTCTCAATTACTTTTTGAGATGATGTTCTGATCCTATATATTCCCCACATGATTCTCCACATATTCTTTGACTGCAATCATCAATATTTTCTACTTCTAATCCGATAGATACCACGCCAAATGTTTATAGCTTCAGAATAGCTGACAATCGGTTCTCAATGGCTTCCTGAACTGATCTTCCGACCCGATAGATCCCCCATATGATTTCCACATAGGCTTAAATATTTTTCCATTGCAAACATCACTCATTTTCTACTTCAAATCCGATAGATACTAAGCCAAATGTTTATAGCTTCAGAAGACCCGACAATCGTTTTACAATTACTTCTTGAGCTCATCTTCCGATTCGATATATTCCTCACATATGCTTTAATATTCTTCGACTGCAATCATCAATATTTTCTACTTCTACTCCGATAGATACCACGTCAAATGTTTGTAGCTTCAGAATAGCTGACAATCGGTTCTCAATGGCTTCCTGAATTGATCTTCTGATCCGATACATTCTCCACATGATTTTCCATATAGGCTTAAGTATTCTTCATTGCAATCATCACTCAATTTCTACTACTAATCCGATAGATACCACGCCAAATGTTTATAGCTTCCGAATAGCTGACAATCGTTGTTTAATTACTTCCTGAACTGATCTTCTCATCCGTTACATTCCGCACATGATTTTCCATCTAGGCTTAAATATTCTTCGACTGCAATCATCAATATTTTCTACTTCTAATCCGATAGATACCAAGCCCAATTTGTATATCTTCAGAAGGCCTGACAATCATTTCTCAATTGCTTCCTGAGCTTATCTTCTGATCTGATACATTCTCCACATGATTTTTCATCTACGGTTGAATATTCTTCCATTGGACACATCAATGATTTCTACTTCTAATCCGATATATACCAAGTCAAATGTTCCTCAATTACTTCTTGAACTGATCTACCGATCCGATACATTCTCCACATGATTTTCCATCGAGGCTTAAATATTCTTCCATTGCCACCATCACACATTTTCTACTTCTAATCCGATAGATACCAAACCAAATTTTTACAGCTTCAGAAGATCTGACCATCGATTCTCAATTGCTTCCTGAACTGATCTTCTGCTCCGATTCATTCTCCATATGATTTTCCATCAAGGCTGAAATATTTTGCTCACCCAAACATCACTCATTTCTACTTCTAATTCGATAGATAACAAGCCCAATTTGTATATCTTCAGAGGATCTGATAATCGTTCCTCAATTGCTTCCAGGACTGATCTGATACATTCCTCACATGATTTTCCAAATAGGGTTAAATATTCTTCCATTGCAAACAGATTTAATTAATTTCTATTTCCTATCTTTCTACTTCTAATCCGATAGATACCAAGCCAAATGTTAACAGCTTCAGAAGACCTGACCATCGTTTTTCAATTGGTTCCTGAACTGATCTTCTAATCCGATACATTCTCCACATGATTTTTAACATAGGCTTACATATTTTACCATTACAAACATCACACATTTTCTACTTCTAATCCGATGGATACCACCTCAAATGTTTATACCTTCAGATTGCTCTGTCAATTGCTTCCTGAAGTGATCTTCTGATCCGATAGATTCCCACACGATTCTCCATCTAGGCTTAAATATTTTTCCATTAAGCACATCAATAATTTCTACCTCTAATCCGATACATTCCCCACATGATTTTCCACATAGGCGTACATATTTTTCCACTTATATTTTCTACTTCTAACCCGATAGATACCGCTTCAAATGTTTATACCTTCAGGAGATCTGTCAATTGCTTCCTGATATATTCCTCATATATTCTTCTCATCCAAACATCACTCATTTTCTACTTCTAATCCGAAAGATACCAAGCCAAATGTTTTTTGACAAACATCTTTACCTGCTTTTCAAATTCCTCATGATCCACAGTAATGGCTAGACGTATATCGAAACAGACATCCAAAAATGGTGGCACCACATTACTCTGAACGCCTCCGTTAATGGTGGTTAAATTAACTGTGGTCACATCACCAATCGATAGGGACGGATCGTTTTCTAAGCGCTGGGCTTCGTGTTCACGGAAGGCCATCATTTTATTGAGAATATAATGGAGTTTTTCACCGACAGTATTTTTTAGCAACAGGGAGCCGTGACCGGCATGTCCGGTTATTTGGAAGTGGATTTCTGTAAAACAAAGAAAAATTCTTAAATAAAAAATTGGATCTTAGTTAGGAGAGGTTACTTACGCCAAATCGATCTCTCAGCATAGTAGACACAATAGCTGTCATCCTCAGCGGCCACACCCTCATCCAGCGAGAAACCAACATTTAACTTTTTGAAGTCTTCGGTTTCGATGAAGGGTTCCATGCCCAAGTGGCCACCGATTTCTTCATCTAAAAACAGGGGAAACAAATTAAATTAAAATAGCTAAAAACTTTAAAATTAAATTAAAAAATTAATATTGAAGGCTCTGAAATCCTAACCTCATATACTCTTAAATTTTATTTAATTTAAATTTTAAATCAGCGACCTGGAACCTCTAAAACGGCATTTACATTGGAACTTTTTACAGGTTTAACCTACTTTATGAGGATTTATTTGACATATATGCAAAGGAATTGACAATTGAAACCCACTGGGTTAACGAAATCCGATTAAATGTAAACATTTCAAAACTACAAAGCTACTACAACAAAACTAATCTTCCGAACTAGTGAACCCTTGGTAAAGTAGCCATTTTCAGACCTAGTAACCCCAACTATTTACCAAAAATTATTTTAAAATTCCCAACATCTTTCCTTTGCCAAATCTAACCCTTAATTGTTAATTGAAAGCATTTTATGGAGAGTTGAAAGTCTATTTTAGGTCGTGGGGGAGAGGAGTAACTTCCATTAACACCATTTTGTCGGCTTTTGAATAAAAATTTGTCAATTTGATTATCAAATTACAAGGTTGTAACATTAAAAAGTCTCTGGTCTGGCAGACATTAAAAGTTACCCGGATAATTGCTATGTGTAAGCAATTAATGTCACAGCGGGGGAGAAAATATTCTACTGGGGGTTGAGAAAAACAAAATCCGCAAGCCACAGCCAACGAAAATAAAGAGGATGCTGATATCTCCAAGGATTCTTAGATGAGAAAATTTTAATTTTCTGAACGTGACTCAAAAATGTTGGGGAAGGACAAGTATTTTCTTCAGGAGAAATCTCGAGAAAATTTGCAAACCAAAACCTTCAAGAACTACAACAAATAGCCTCTCAACTGAGAGTTCTGCGATCTCATCAACAGGAATCAATGCCTAATTTCTACTCTCCCCAGGAAAATTCGAAGTAATTTACTGCTTTAAGAATGAAGTCAAGAGACCATCGTTCCCACAATTTATGATCTTGACCTCCTTCTTCCCCACACGATTTTCCATCTAGATTTAAATACTCTTCCATTGCCAACAACACTCATTTTCTATTTCTAATCCGATAGATATCACACCAAATGTTTCTTCAGAATAGCTGACAATCCTTCTTCAATTGATTCTGGAGCTGATCTTCTGATTCGATACATTCCCCACATGATTTTCCATTCAGGCTTAAATATTCTTCCATTGCCAAACTTCACTCATTTTCTACTTCTAATCCGATAGATGCCACGCCAAATGTTTATAGCTTCAGAATTGCTGACAATCGTTTCTCAATTGCTTCCTGAACCGGTTTTATATAGGATAATCCTGCCAAACTCTATTCATTGACTGTCAGGCTCGTCCGTTGGGGAAATAATCGTTAGATTTGCAACAAAAATATTTTATTCTGAAGAAGTTCTATAGACATAGATCACCATCCCACAAAAGGCCTCTAGAAAAGATGCTAATTCCTGTTCCTTCTATAAAGATCCAAGGTAATTTACTGCCTAAACAACGAAGTCAGCAGACTCCTAATTCCACCAGTTTGTGTTCTTGACCTCCTTATATAGATTAATCCTACAAAATTCTAGTTGTTGATGGTCAAACTCGCCCGTTAGGAAAATAAGCAACCAATGAGTAGCAACCAATGATTCTCACTGATACGTTCGTCGGGATCAGCCTTGTAAATGATGGCTATTTTTTGATCATGTGGTATCATTTGTTGCCTCAAAAACTTTCGGTGTTGGCTTCGAGGGTCCTGCGAAGACTTGTCAATTGCTTGGACAGCAGAAACAATGTCTTCTTGGTAGAAGGATGCTGTCCCGAACTTCTGAACTCATTATCATCCTTGCCAAATGCTTTGTGGAGGATTTAATTTCTTAATCACGCCCTATTGTCATCCTGTGACCAAACATCTCCAACAGATTTAGATGTCATGGTATCTGTACTCGGGGGAATCGCCACAAGAATTTATAAAATGAGTCGATCGCTTTAGTCGACTTCTTACATTGCGTTCACTATCCTATATAAGGTGAAGGTTTCTTTCTTGTCTTTGAGAATCGAGTACTCGAAATGTTCTTCAGAAGCCAAGCAATCTCAGATCATCCGTTACAGACGATATAATTTAAACACTTCTATATATATTTGAGAGAATTGTTCCATCCTTGGATGTCTTTTAGAATCGACTACTCGAAAATGTTCTTCAGCCTCAGAGAGATGATGAAAAAGGAATAGATGATAGTAACGTGGAAGCAGAAACAGCAAATATTGATGGTGAATTCAGAGTTTTTGGAGGAACAGAAATAGATACAACGGAGAAGAGTCCAATCCAGATGTAGTTCGAAAAGGCGAAGAGAAATAGAAATTCCCAAACAGGCAGATATATGATGAAAAGAGAATAGAAGATATATTAACGAATGATGAATTCAGAGTTCTTGGAGTAACAGAAATAGATACAACGACGATGAGTCCAATCCAGATGTAGGGGGAAAAATGCCACGAAGGATAACTCTACCTTCACATTTTTGGAAAAGGCGAAGAGAATTAGACAGGCGGAGACTCAAATTCAAATTCCGCGTCAGAATACGACAGTAAGGCCAATATAATATAAGAAGTTAGTACTTCTTTAAGACCTTTAGGTATTTCGAAGGGTTGGGCCAAGCGAAAGAAGAATACCTTCAGCTCTTCCACAGGAAGAAAAAGGAACCATGAATTGTATCATCTATTCTCGGACATCGACATAGTCAGACGGATCGAGCTGCAGCGTCATGTTATGAGAATGGATGAGGATTCCCCCACAAGGCATATAAAAGCGAGCCTACTGATGGCTTACGCAGCATGGGAAGGCCATGAATTAGATGGAAAGATCAAGTGGAAGAGAACATTTCGAAACATGGCCTTTCAAATTGGAAGAGCTGCCCGCAAGATCGACGCGCCTGGAAATCTTTTTTAAGCTCGGTTTATGGAACAAATATTCTGTCACAAGCCAGCTAAGTAGTAAGATCCGATAGATACTAATCCATACTTCGAGCTAATCAATCGGTGGATTCTTAGACAAATCTGCCAGTTCTCGCTATAAAATCACAAGTCTCAAGTGAGAGCTTCAAAAAATCTGAAAAGGCAATTTTTACGTAGCGAAAATGGTTTTCAAATACGAAAGATGGTGAATGTCTTGCAGTGGGTGTCTTGTGTAAAGGAGAGAATATTTACTTAAACAGGGATCTATTTTTGTCTACAGTCCACAAGCGGATAAGATAGGTTAAGTCATATTGTAATACTTAGTTCTTAAGGAGCACTTTTTATATTAATAATTTTGTGTAAATTTCCAAAAACGGAATTAGTCGTGCTTTCACTCCGCGAATGAATATCCGTGTATCTATACAGATCCGAGTTTATCAGGCAAAGAGAGAGATATTCGTTTCGGTGTCCTAAGATCCCAATCTCAAAACGGAATCGACAAATATAAACTTAGATGTCGTAACATGGCAAACATTTTATGGCTTGCAGAGGAAATTTTCCTTCAGCCTGGCGATATTAGTATTCAGTAATCCAAGACCATACTTTTGGGATTTCTCCGAAACCTGCATAATTTATGAGAGAGGTGGCGTGAAAAAATCTTCATATAATCTTAATTATGGCGGCCCATAATCTCTGCTAGAGATTAGACTAAGGTGTTTGCTGGGTCTCACTTTTCGTGTTTACTTATCAATTGACTGCAATTTGCTGCTTATCGTTCACGGTCACAACTACTTTATCTATAGAAGTGATTTTTTTCTAGGTGCAAGAGCTATTAAAAATTATGAGAGAGAAAAATAAACAGAGCTCGCTTATCATCACTAAATTTTCATAAAGATAAATCAACCCCGAGATAAGGAATCAGGCCAAGTAGAAAATACGAAAATAAAAATGCAATAAAATCTTCAACAAATCTTACCTGGAACAAATGTCACATGCACGGTACGTTTCATATGCATCCCCTTCTGCTTTAAGGCACGTATGGCAGCCAAATATTGCATACCAACACATTTCATATCTTGTGAACCGCGTGCAAATATTTTACCCTCCGCATCCATGTGTGCGGAAAATGGTGGATGCGTCCATTTATCTTCGAACACGGGCACCACATCCATATGGGAATTTAATATGACAGAAGGCAATTCTGGTTGGGTACCTTGCCAGGTGATGATGACAATTGGTTTAGTTTTACCCCCTGGATAATAGACATTAACTGGAAGACCCAAATCATTGGCTTGTTTTTTAAGGAATTCTACGCAGGGTTCTACAAAAGAAAGAAAAATTTACAGATTTTTTTGAAAAAAGGAAAGAAATAATTAGAAATTTAATGTGTTAGGAAATTTTGTGTATACATACATGCGTTTGTTTTTGTTTGAATAGTGCAGTTTACCAATTTTTTGAGGTTAGTTGTTTTTTTGGGGGGAAAATGTACAAAAGACCAACACCATTTTACGCACTCACATTTTTTATTCTTTGGGACACCGGACAGAAAGTTCGGACACACTTCTTGATCACAGTATTTATTAATTTTCAGGAACAATTAATCGGACGTTTTAGTAAATATTTACAAAGGAAATGGTGGACGTTTTCCCCAAATCTATGGGGTTTCTGCGAGCACGAAATGGAGGGACTCTTATAATATTTATTGTAAAATAACTTATAGCTAAGTGGGGAATCCAGCAGCAAGTAATTCGGGAACATA
Source organism: Musca vetustissima (assembly GCF_032173495.1). Lineage (NCBI taxonomy): Eukaryota > Metazoa > Arthropoda > Insecta > Diptera > Muscidae > Musca > Musca vetustissima. The sequence continues at coordinate 15,391 of NW_026878463.1, read as the reverse complement.
TTATCAAATCAGTGTTAGATAAGGTGTTAATCGGATACTCCAGACTTATATTTAAACATAATTCGGTTTATGAGAGAGGCGTAGATTTTATTGATCAGGTGTAATTCGATACTCCAGACTTATATTTAAACATAATTCGGTTTAAGAAATACCACACCTTCAGAAAAGTTTACTATATTAAAGGTTATTCTCGCCATACTCTGAACTTTTCTGGATACATTGAACTTTGCAAATTGTTTCAGTTCCATTATCAATATTTTCTACTTCATATCCGATAGATACTAGCCCATCCTTTTACACCCTGTACAATATCGATAATCAAGCGAAGGTGTAGAATGAATGAGCCGTTAAACCCATTCGGTTTTTACCATTACTGAGGCAAACGTAGGAAATTTGAGTCGTTACAAAATCAAGAACTTACAAATCGGAAGATAAACTTCATATACCCGCACAGGATTGCAATGATTTCTACTTCTAAACCAATAGGTACTAACCCATACGTTTAACCCTTTACATGATCTGCCAATATCAGACGGAGTTATTGAATAACCCGATGAAGCGTTTTCTGTTTGGATTTTGTGAAATAATATATCCTAAGAAGCTGGGGGAAACTTGTATCCTTACGAAGATAGTCTCGATATATTCTCCCTTGACTTTTAAGATAGCCTTAAAGTTTTTTCCACTTTTAACATCAATAATTTCTACTTCTGATCCGACAAATACTAGTTTTCTACTTCGAATCCTTAACATAATCGGTCACTAATTTAATAGGCCGAGTTTCCGAATGAACCACTGAAATATTTTCAATTTTCTTTTTGTGAAGATCTCCCAGATAATCGGCGGAGACTTGTATTGACTTTTCGGATAGCCTTAAAGTTTTTTCCTCTTCCGACATCAATAATTTCTACTTCTGATCCGATAGATACTAGTCCATACTAGCCGAGTTTTCGTTTGAACCGCAGAAATATTTTCTCTTTCCGCTTTGAGAAGATTTTCCAAATAAGCGGAGGGTAACTGCTAGGGAGATAGACTCGATATTTTCTCTCTTGAGTTTTCAGATAGCCTTAAATATTGCTCCACTCTCAACATCAATAATTTCTACTTCTAATCCGATAGATACTGGTCCATACTTCAAATCATCCACAAATTTCCTGTCATTCCTTTAATAGGTTTAGTTTCCGAATGAACCGCTGACATATTTTCACTTTTCGTTTTGGGAAGATCTTCCAAATAAGCGGATGGTAATTGTATCCTTATGAAGATAGACTCGATATATTCTCACATGACTTTTCAGATAGCCTTACATTTGTTCCATTGTTCCACTCTCAACATCAATATTTCATATTTCGAATACTATACACAATTTGTCAATCCTTCAATAGGCGGATTTTCTAGACAGCCCCAAATATTCTTCCACACTCAACACCAATAATTTTTACATCTGATACGATAGATGCTAACTCTACCTTCGTTTCGGTGCAAGCCTAAATAGCTCAGTACCGGCGGTAGTTGTTGATCTGGCCCCTTTGTCATCCTGCTATTGTGAGCAAACATCTCCTACAATTTGGCTGTCTTGGTATCTGTAGTCGAAGATATAAAATGAGCTGATCGCTTTATTGGCCTTCTAAATAATGTATCACTATATGATACACATTGAAGGACGGATTTTGAGTCAATAGTTCACAAATTAGGAGGCCAAGCATTCGCTGCAATATAACAACAACGGGAAATAGACTGGATATAGCCTCGATATATTCTCACTGGAATTTCCAGATAGCCCCAAATATCATTCCACTCCCAATATAAATTATTTCTACTTCTAATACGATAGATACTAACTCAACATTCGTTTCAGAGCAGAGCCTAAAAAGTGCAGTACCGGCAGTAGTTGTTGATCTGGTCATGAGTCATGCCCCGTTGTCATTCTGCGATTGTGAGCAGACATGAGAGGATGTTGACTTCATTACAAAATGAAAAGCAATGCTTTAAAAGATCACATTTAGGATCAACAGGAAAAATAGGATGTCTTTAAAGATCGACTACTCGAAAAGGTTCTTCAGCGTCTGAGAAATGATGAAAAGAGAATAGATGATATTAACGTGGAAGCAAATATTGATGATCCTGGAGTAACAGAAATATATACGCCGGGGAAGAGCAAGGCCAACCCAATCGTCCAAGACAGACGGGGAATCAATATCAAATTAGGAGACTGAACATTCTCCAGGTCGAGAGTGAGGTCCACATAACTGGTAAAGGGTGCCACATTCTTCGAAGAGGGGAGAGAATTAGAAATTCCGTGACAGACGGTCACTCAAACTCAAATTCTATGTTGAACACGAGAGTAAAAACAATATAACCATTGGAGTGTGACGAATGTGCAAAGAGGCTTATATGATGGTGGAGGAAGTGAGCACGGACACTGCTAAGTTCATCACAAGAAAGAAACAGCTATCTGAGACACTAGGGTAAAAACTTTCCACGTGATAAACCGGAGAAGGAAAAGCTAACAGCAGGAAATAAGTCAGACCTTCCTTCCACTTCCTCGGAGGCGGCGAAGATGATTGGGAATGCTAAACCCGCCAAGAAGGAAAAGATCTTCCTGTTGACGGACATAAAGACAAAGCTGAGCCGACACAAAATTGAAGGAGACAATCCGAAGAATCCATAGACTGAGGACGACAAGAAGAAGTGAGAAAAGACATTGCTAAGTTTACCACAAGAAAGAAGAACCTATCTGAGGCACTAAGGCAAAAACTGGACACGGGGAAGGAAGAGCTAACAGCAGCAAATAAGTCTCACCTTCCTTCAACTTTCTCGGAAGCGGTGAAGATGATAAGGAATATCAAACCCGCCAAGAAGGAAAATATCTTCCCGTCGACGGATATAAGGAAAATTCTTTCGTGAGGATTGGGAATTTCAAGAGGACTAAGCAGACAGTAAATATCTCTTACTCGAGAATATATGGCAGGCCTGAAAAAAGGGAACAACTATTTATTAGCTGATCCTACGAAACAAATTCATCAGCTGTTAAATGTATCAGCTGATAATCGAATCAGCTGATGAACGCATCAGCTGAGACTGTCTTCTTTGTTGGTTTCTGTGGGGTTTGAATTCATTGGAAATTCTGTAAGGAGTAGTCATTTAATTTTGCTTTGTTATTTTGAAAAAGGGAGAAATAATTATCTACACGATAAATTGTGGCATGTGAGCCATCCTTATATTTAACTTAAATGGTGTATCCTAATTATGAGCGTGTGTAATGAAAATTGTGCACACACAATTTATTATTTAAATTGTTGAGTAAACGAAGACCATTGAACAATTGTCGATAATTGCAGGCGACAAAATGTTTCAATTATTTTTTCACAAAAAAAAAATACAATTCCGGTTTCCGTTAAAACGTTTTATGCTACCTAAAAATAACTTTGTAGCAATTTTAGAATTTGGAAAAAAATGAGAAGGGCATAGTTAACGTTAACAAGGGAATGCTAACTTCCGCTCTCCCATTTTGTATCGCTCTCTTTTTTATAGGAGTGGAATATGGTGCAGATTTAACACCAGAAAAGGTGGTTGAATTGGCATTCAATTGGAAATTAGCATCACACACACGTGCCACAGCCACCGCTACTGCTTCTTTGTTCTGCTGTGAATACTTCTTTGTTATCGTTTTGACTTTTTGAAAAAATTGTTCATTTGCCCACAGTTACGACGACTAATAATAATAGTGGTATTGAATTACTAAGGATTCTGGACCAAAGAATCATTGTTGGACTGATTGATGGTGGCTAAAGCCCAAGGCATAATAGTCTCAGCAGGATTTTGTAATGTATTTTCCAGAATGGGAGGATAATGGTTACTTGTAATTGTTTCGAAGCAAGAAATCTGCACTGCTAAATGCTTTAGCAGGAGATATGTACTAGAAAAGGGCCGAAATTATCGGAAGTCAATGTGCCCGCTTGCATTCTCCCCGACGATTAGTGTAATTGTTTCCTATGCACGTGGACGCCGGGACTTAATTGTGATATTTTATTAAAGGGATTTATTTTGGAATTTTGAAAAAAGGGAGAATGGTTTCGTCAGACGATTCAGGCTGAGATATGAATTTTTTAAAATATATACATTTGCCTCCATCGGGGAAAGATTTTCTTAAAAAATATTTTTCCATAGAAACGGCAATATCTTGTAATTATTCTGAGACCTCGAAAACAACTACTGAACCTATCTTCCGATTCATAGAATATTTATGCTATTGGTATTTTCAAAGACCAGATGAAGTAGAAGACTTGTGTTTGGCAGACTTCGCAGCTTGATTATAAATATTCCAGAACCCGGAGAAACAGAACCTATCTTCCGATCCATTGAATATTTGGAACATTACATTCAAAGATCGGATGAAATAAAAGACTTCGCAGCTTGATTAAAAATATTTCAGAAAACGAACAAACAAGGCCAGAGAAGGGGTTAATAGTCCCCTGAGCATGGCGATCAGAAAGAAAATTCTGAGCAGACCTTATATTTATGTTGTCGGTATTTTAGTTGGAGCATTACATTCAAAGACCAGATACACCAGAAAATTTTTGTTTTTGATTATAAATATTCCATAACGCGGAGAAGCAACGCCATTACAGGGAATTACGATGAGAACATCACAAGGAAAATGTTGGGCAAAACCCTAAACATTTTCCGATTTAAGGATGATTTTATGTAAGAAAAGGTTTAACCCCATGTCATTCGTTACATACGTAACACTTCTAGAAGTGTGACTATATTAGAGACATTATGGTGCAAAGTCTAAATAACTCAGTTACGGCGAATATCGTTGATCTGTCCACGAGCCCGTTACCATTCTGCGATTGTGAGCAAACAACTCCTAAGGCCAACAAAACCGTTAAATAGTGCCGAAGGTGCGAAGAGGCTGATACGATGTTGGAAGAAGTGAGCAAAGACATGGTGCCGAAGGTGTGAGGAGGCTCATAAGTTTGTGAAAGAAGTGAGACAAAGTCTTTCAAAGCTCACGACAGAAAAGAAACAGCTATTTGGAGAAACTGCTGATATCCAGACGGTTAACCCTGACCGTGGAGGTCCTTGCATGCGCGAAAGTAAAAAAAACTTCCGTGAAAGCCGCGTCAACACAAATATGTAGGAGAATGCCTCAAGAATGAATCGATTCGGAGGCGTGGAAGCTGGATTTTATCCTGGCTCATGATGCTGTTGTATTTTTGGAGAAATGCGGATGTTGGCTTTCTACAAAATTGTAATGATAATCGATGTCTTTAAAGATCGAGAATTGGAGAGATTTGAAGATATAAACAAGGAAGCAAAAACAGTAAAATATTGATGATGAATTCAGAGTTATGGGAGAGTATCAGAAGTATATTCGAATGTAAATATATTAAACATCCAGGTTGAAGGCATCATAAGATGATTTTCAGCTTACGAAATTTTAGCATACATAAAATAGACATTTATTTTGAAATAGGAGTGGGACTTAATCATTATTGGTTATGAGTTCAGAGTTCTTGGAGAATTCCAGAAATAGATTCGAATGTAAATATATTAAATACGCAGGGTGATGACATATCGATTAATATAAAGAGAAAGCTGAGCCAATACAAAACATGAAGGAGACTACCTAAAGAATGCATTGATTGAGGGCGGCAAACCTGACTCTTATGTTGTTCCAATATTGGGGAAATTCAGATTTTGACTTACTGCAAAATTATAATGCTTTCAAAAGATCGCATTTTTTGAGGATTCAGAGCTCCAGCCTATGAGAGATGAAAAGTGAGAATAAAAGATATTAACGAGGTAGCAGAAATTGCTAAATATTGATGATGAATTTAGAGTTCTTGGAGAGCATCAGAAATAGATTCGAATGTAAATATATTAAATACCATATCCGTTAATATGGATAGAAATACGAAAATAAAGGAGACTGCCTCAAGAATGCATCGATTGAGGGCAGGAAAGCTGACATTTATGTTATGTTCCATTTTTGGGGAAATGCGGATGTTGACTTACTGCAAAATTAGAATGAAGCTACTTGCAATGCTTTCAAAAAAGCACATTGAGTTACGAAGCTTTTGAGGATCCAGAGCTCGAAAATGTTCTCCAGTCTCTGAGAGATGTAAAGAAAGAATAGAAGATATTAAGTATAAAGCAGAACCAGCAAAATATTGATGATGAACTCAGAGTTCTTGGCGAGTATCAGAAATAGATTCGAATGTAAATATATTAAATACGCAGGTATAAGGCATGATTTTCCCATTACGGAGAATATGTTAACTAGAAAACAGGAAACCAAAATATTGATGACGATGAATTTAGAGTTCTAAGAAATAGATTCGAATGTTAATATATTAAATACGCAGGGTGATGGCCTATCATTTAATATAAAGAGAAAGCTAAGCTAATACAAAAATAAAGGAGACTGTCTCAAGAATCCATCGATTGAGAGCGGCAAAGCTGACTTTTATGCTGTTCACATTCTTGGGGATGTTGACTTACTGCAAAATGATAATGAAGCTACTTGCAATGGTTTCAAAAGAGCACATTGAGGTTAGCAGAAAAATATTAAGTTTTGGAGAATCAAGAAGTCGAAAATGTTCTCCAGTCTGTGAGAGATGTAAAGAGAGAATAGAAGATATTAAGGAGAAAGCAGAACCAGCAAAATATTGATGATTGATATTGAAATATTGATGATGAAATAGATACGAATGTAAATATATTAGATATTCAGGGTGATGACATATCGCTTAATATAAAGAGAAAGCTGAACCAATACAAACATAAAGGAGAATGCCTAGAGAATTAAACGATTGAGGTCGGAAAAGTTGACCCTTAGGATGTTCACATTTTTGGGGAAATGACGATGTTGACTTACTGCAAAATTATAATGAAGCTACTTGCAATGCTTTCAAAAGAGCACATTGAGTTACAAAGTTTTTGAGGATCCATAGCTCGAAACTGTTCTCCAGTCTCTGAGAGATGTAAAGAGAGAATAGAAGATATTAAGGAGAAAGTAGAGACAGTAGTGTTAAGTTTTCTTATCTAGTATGTAAGCTGTATATAGTAATACTCTCAATAAAACCACCAGCCTGGGCACAAGTGTGTCCTTTCTTCAATTCAAAAAATTATTTAAAAAATAAAATAATCCAAAAACCAAAATTTATAAAGTAAAAAAATAGTTTCTCCGACCACCAGGTTTTTTAGTTCTCCAAGAGGCTCGTGCATTTTTACAATCACGTGCATAATTTTCACTTTTTTTATTTTACAGTATATATCTTTGAGGTCACATTGATTTTTATTTAGTCTACTTTGGCCCATTAGCGTATATCGTTTCTTTTCATAGAAATTTGGTGGAATTTGCTGGCTTAAATGGGCTTATTCGGACATTAGGATGTATTGGAGATACGAGCGAAATTTTTAACTTAAATTAGTTATTAATTAGTTGACGATAGAGGAACTAGAGAAGAGAAGTAGGCGAGGATTTTAAAAAAATATTTTTCAATGTGGTTCAGAGTCGTGGACCTTTTAATACCTTTTACCATACCATAGCAGCCTTAGATGCGGATTTAAGAGAAATATTTTTTTTTCATGGAAGTCTTGGGCGAGGATTTAAAAAAATAAAAATTTGTCCATAGACGGAGAGGATTTTTTAAAATAATTTTTTCCCATAGAAGCCTTTGGTTAGGATTTTAATAAATATTTCTTCTACCGAAGCCTTAGGTGAGGATTTGATAAACTATTTTTTAATAGCCCCTAAATTGGATTAATTTTTTTCTTAGCCTTAGGTGAGGATTTTTTAAAGTATTTTTTTAATAGCCCCTAAATTGCCATAATTTTTTTTCACAAATCGATTGTCGTGGATTAAAAAAAATATTTTTCATTATTTTCATCAATCATGGAATTTTTGAAAAATATTTTTTCCCAATGAAACGATTTGCGTGGAGTTTTTTAACTCATTTTTTTTCAAAATATTGGAATTTATAAATAAATATTTTTTCAAAAAAATTTTGATTTAAAAAAAAAAATTAGGGAATTGAAATTTAAAAAAAATATATTTTTTCCAAAAAAATTTTGATTTAAAAAAATTAAAAAAATACATTTTTTCAAAAATTTTTTATTTAAAAAAAAAATATATATTTTTTAAATCCGATACACCTCCATGTCAACTCCAATCCGAAAAAACATGTGTTTTTTATGCCAATGAAATTAAAACTCTTACCATAATGGTTGGCTTGTTGGCAAGTTGAAAGGTCAAGGAAGTTCTTCAGTTTGGCATGGAACTAAAAAAAACACCAACAACAACAAACAAGAAAATGCGCTAGTGAACACAACTGAGAATTGTTGTCGACCTTGCCATTGTATGACTGTGTGTCTATGTGCTCTTGACAGGATGTGAATGCACATATGTATGAATTTTCCATTTCAGTTGAATGGGGGACCGACCAGCCAGTCAGGCCAATAGCATTATATTATATTTTTTCCTCCGTCAGCTGTTTGTTGTTGCAAAATAATAGATATCAGCTGATTGATAATTATTTTTGCAGGTAATCAATAAAACAAATGAGAAAAAACAAAACTATGACGAAGAAGAAGGTGTGTCATAAGGTGGGAAGGATAATATTGAAGAGGGAGGGGAAATGATTGAATTTCCTAACATGGTCTAAAAAAAGTGGGTAATGTTCGTAGATTCAGGGCTGAGAAAGGGTAGTAGTAACGAACAGTAGCAACACTAATGTGATGGAGAATTATCGGAAGAACAAGAGAGAGGAGAAACGTGTTTTCAGAAAAAAGAAGAAAGAAAAACGTGAGCGTGAGCAAATCGAGATGTACAGGAGTCCGAGGAATGAAGTCCGAAAATTCTACCAAGGGGAAAAACACCAAACCGAAGGCTTTGGTGCAGGCACATCCTCCTGTAGAGATGAAGAAGGACACCTGGTGATAGATAAAGACAGCCTGCTGAGGATCTGGATGGAGCATTTTGAAAAACTTCTGGTAACATATAGTAGCAGTGAAATGGGATACCCCAGAACCAATAATAGATGACGGTATAGAGTGTATACTAACTAGCCAAGATGAAGTCAGAATAGCAATCAATCGTCTGAAGAATAATAAAGCAGCAGGTGCCGATGGGTTACAAGCCGAACTATTCAAGACTGGTGGTCAGATGCTGGTAAGGAGCATGCACCAGCTGATTAGTACTATTTGGCTAGAAGAATGCATACCCAATGATTGGAACCTCAGCATCCTGTGTCCCGTGCGCAAAAAAGAAGACAAGACGATATGTGCCAACTATAGAGGAATAAGCCTTCTTCCCATCGCATATAAAGTGCTATCCAGCGTACTGTGTGAACGACTGAAGCCAATGGTCAATGACATTATTGGACCATACCAATGTGGCTTCAAACCTGGCATATCCACCATTGACCAGATTATCACTCTGCGCAAAATCCTGAAAGAAACTCACGAAAAACACATCGACACAATCCACCTATTCGTCGACTATAAAGCCGCATTCGACAGCCCCATCCGTTCAGAGTTCTATAAAGCCATGACTGCGTTTGGCATTCCTGCAAAATGAATTCGGCTATGCAGGATAAATTTTACAGGCACAAGATCAGCAGTTAAAGTTGGAAATTACCTCTCGGAGCCCATTTAATACCGAATGAGGATTCAGACAAGGTGATAGTTTGTCGTGTGACCTTTTTAACATTCTGCTGGAAAAGGTCATACGAGAGGCAAAAGTGAACAGAAATGCACTCTGTACACCAAACAACACATGCTACCCGCCTACGCCGATGACATCGACATAATGAGTCGAACACTGAGAGCGGTAACAGCCACCTCTTTGAACAAATTGAGAAGGAGTCTGCCAAAGTGGGCCTGGCAGTAAACGGCAAGAAGACCAAGCTGATGGTGTCAACGCTCAAGACGTCCAGTAGACTCGGACCAACTGTGGAACTTGAGAACTACAGCTTTGAGGTAGTCAAAGATTTTATATATCTTGGTACCGCCATAAACAAAACGAATGACATCAGTTTTGAAATTCGGAGGAGGATAGTGATGGTCAAACGATGCTACTATGGTCTGAGCAAACACCTCAAAAGCAAGGCCACCTCCCGCCAGACCAAACTCACAGACTACAAGACGCTGATACTACCCGTGCTGTGTTGTATGGATTTGAAGCATGGGTACTTGCGCAAGCAGATGAGGCAGCTCTTGGAGTGTTTGAGAGAAAAATTCTCCAAAAGATCTATGGGCCGATCTGCGTTGACGGTGAATGTCGCCGTCAAATGAAGCATGAGTTGTATCAGCTTTTCTCGGACATCGTTATTGTTAGATGAATTGAACTGCAGCGACTACGACTAGGTCATGTTGTGAGAATGGATGAAGATGCCCCAGCCCAAAAGGCATATAAAAGCGAACCAGCTGATGTGGATCACGCAGAAGGGGAAGGCCAAGAATACGATGGAAAGGTCAAGTGGAAGAAAACATGGCCGAAAATGGTATTTCATTGGAATTGGAAAAACTGCGCAAAAGGCCGACGCGCCTGGAAATCATTTCTAAGCTCGGCTTATGGAACGAAAGTTCTGTCACAAGCCAGCTAGACCTGAATTTATTGAAAAAATATTTTTATAAAATTTTCCAATTCGTGGATTTATTAAAACATAATTTTCAGAATTATTACAAGGCCTGAATTCTTTAAAATATATTTTTTAAAATTATTTCAAGATTTGAATTTATTAAAAAAAAAAAAAAATTGTGAGAATGGATGAAGATGCCCCAGTCCAGCAAGGCATATAAAAGCGAACCAGCTGATGGTTCACGCAGAAGTGGAAGGCCAAGAATAAGATGGAAAGGCCAAGTGGAAGAAAACATTACCGAATATGGTCTTTCAAATTGGAAAAAATCTGCACAAAAGACCGACGCCACTGGAAATCTTTTTTAAGCTCGGCTTATGGAACGAAAGTTCTGTCACAAGCCAGGTAGAGCTGAATCTTTGAAACAAATATTTTTTTTAAATTTTCCATTTTGTGGATTTATTAAAAAATAATTTTCAAAATTATTACAAGAATTCAAGTCTTGTTATAATTCAAAAAGAATATTTTTTGAATTATAACAAGACTTGAATTTATTTAAAAAAATATATAAAAATTTCCAAGGCGTGGATTTTTTAATTTTTTTTTTATAAAATTAAAATATATATTTATAAACTTTTGGAGTACGTGGATTTTTTTAAAATATTTTTATAAAATTTTCCAAGGCATGGATTTATTAAAAAATATTTTTATAAAATTTTCCAAGGCGTAAATTTATTAAAAAAATATTTTTATAATTAAAAAATATTTTTATAATTAAAAAATATTTTTATTAAAAAATATTTTAATAAAATTTTCAGCATGTTTATTTTTTAATTTTAATTTTAAATTTATAATTATTTTTTTTTATAAAATTAAAATAAATTTTTATAAACTTTTGGAGTAGGTGAATTTTTTAAAAATATTTTTATACAATTTTCCAAGGCGTGAATTTATTAAAAAATATTTTTATAAAATTTTCCAAGGCGTAAATTTATTAAAAAAAAATATTTTTATAATTAAAAAATATTTTTATTAAATAATATTTTTATTAAAAATTATTTTTATTAAAAATATTTTTATTAAAAAATATTTTTATAAAATTTTCAGCATGTTTATTTTTTAATTTTCATTTAATTATTTTTTTTAGTCCCACAATTTTGCGTTCGACTGTAAAAAACAAATATTTAAAGGGTGGTGTGATGCTGCCTCGGGGCAGACAATCATTCAACAATTCATTTCATAGCTTACAAACTAACGTCAAACAGTCTGTGATAATCGGATGTATTTCTAATACCAAAAAAAAATGAAAATAATAATAGAAAAATAGACTCACCATAATCAATATCTGGATGGACACTTGGAATGCGTAGATATTCACGGAATATTTGAATTTCTTTATTATTTTCCCAGGCACTCATTTTGTTTGTTGTTAATTCTCGCCCTATAAAAACAAAAGTGAAATAATCTCTGCTTAGAATTTTTGGTGTTTTGATGCGTTGTTGTAGTTTTTTTTTATTTTTTTGAACACTCGATGGCATTTAATTGAAATAAATTGGTCAATGAAATAATTTTCGAAACACTAATTGACAAATTATTTATTTATTAGATGCAGGCCAAGCAGCACCAGCATCATTGCTAGATGCCGCATTTATAAATGCCATCCATTAGCTGATTTACAATATGTATAATTTTCTTGTAGTTGTCACCAAATCAGCTGTTTACACATTGTATTACACAAACAACTACTGCAGCAGCAGCAGCATCAGTGACGGCGACGTTGACAGCAACCCCACTTGAACTGTTCATTCATTCTCAAACATGAATTTGTTTCACTCCCACCACCCAGCAGCAGAGGGAGTATGCCGAGAAATGTATACACATAAGCACAACAACAGCGACGAGAAAGTTCTAATCTCACTCACTTTTAATTACAACAACAACAATACACAATTACCGTTTCCTTACTTTGTCTTTTCTTCGCTATGTGTGGATCTCGACCGACTACTCAGAGCAAACTGAATTATGCCCCTCTTAATCACCAGGTATTTAAGCTGTTTAACACAGTGGTGGCGGCGGCGGCAACGACGGCGGCCATCCTCGGCTCCATTACTATTGGGGGGTTCGTGTGTGTGTGTGTGTGTCTGTGGTGTATAACAAAGAAGAGAGAGTGTGTAAAAGAGAGTTTGTTTTGATAATAAGAAAAATGTTTGGCGTTGGGGACAATGTTTGCTGTTTGGATGGCTTGTATACAGCAACAACAACAATAACAATTGATATACCCATAACTTCTCTTACCACTTCAGTGATAGGAGAAAGTTGTGTTTTGTTTTGTTTGATTTTGAAGAGTAACATGAAGAAGACATGGTTTGTTACGAAAAATGCAGTTCCTATGAACATTTTTAATACAGTGGGAGGCAAAATAGACACAAAAAAAGAAAAATATTTTTAAATAAATCCAGGCCTTTAAAAAATATTTTTTAATAAATCCACGCTTTTTAAAAAATATTTTTAATGAATCCACGCCTTTAAAAAATATTTTTTAATAAATCCACGCTTTTTAAAAAATATTTTTAATGAATCCACGCCTTTAAAAAATATTTTTTAATAAATCCACGTCTTTAGAAAATATTTTTTAATAAATCCACGGCTTTAAAAAATATTAAAAAAAATATTTAAAAATATTTTTTTATAAATCCACGCCTTTAAAAAATATTTTTTTATAAATCCACGCCTTTAAAAAATATTTTTTTATAAATCCACGCCTTTAAAAAATATTTTTTAATAAATCCACGCCTTTAAAAAATATTTTTTAATAAATCCACGCCTTTAAAAAATATTTTTTAATAAATCCACGCCTTTAAAAAATATTTTTTTAAAAAATCCACGCCTTTAAAAAAAATATTTTTTTATAAATCCACGCCTTTAAAAAATATTTTTTTAATAAATCCACGCCTTTAAAAAATATTTTTTAATAAATCCACGCCTTTAAAAAATATTTTTTTAATAAATCCACGCCTTTAAAAAAATATTTTTTTATAAATCCACGCCTTGTAATAATTAAAAAAAAATAATAAATCCTTACATAGCTGGCTTGTGACAGAACTTTCGTTCCATAAGCCGAACTTAGAAAAGATTTCCAGGCTCGTCGTTCTTTTGCGCAGTTTTTCCAATTTGAAAGACCATATTCGGTAATGTTGTCTTCCACTTGATCTTTCCATCGTATTCGTGGCATTCCCCTTCTGCGTGAACCATCAGCTGGTTCGCTTTTATACGCCTTCTGGGCTGGGGCATCTTCATCCATTCTCACAACATGACCTAGCCAACGTAGTCGTCTACCAATGTCGATGTCGAGAATAGCTGGTACAACTCATGGTTCATTCGATGGCGATATTTACCGTCAACGCCCAGATCGGCCCATAGATCTTTCGGAGAATTTTTCTCTCAAACACTCCAAGAGATTCCTCATCTGCCATGCTTCAGATCCATATAACAGCACGGGTAGTATCAGCGTCTTGTAGAGTGTGAGTTTGGTCTGGCGGGAGGTGGCCTTGATTTTGAGTTGTTTGCTCAGACCATAGTAGTATCGGTTGGCCATCACTATCCTTCTCCGAATTTCAAAACTGATGTCATTCGTTTTGTTTATGGCGGCACCAAGGTATAAAAAATCCTTGACTACCTCGAAGCTGTGGTTTTCAAGTTCCACAATTGGCCCAAGTCTACTGGACGTCTTGCGTGTTGATACTATCAGCTTGGTCTTATCGCCATTTACTGTCAGACTCACTTTGGCAGAGTCCTTCTCAATTTTGTTCAAAGGTGGCTGTTACCGCTCTCAGTGTTCGAGCCATTATGTCGATGTCATCGGCTTAGGCGGGTAACATGTGTTTTTTGGTGTACAGAGTGCCTTTTCTGTTCACTTTTGGCTCTCGTATGACCTTTTCCAGCCGGATGTTAAAAAGGTCATACGACAAACCCTGTCACCTTGTCTGAATCCTCTTTCGGTATTAAACGGGCTCCGAGAGGTCCTTTGCGACTTTAACTGCTGACCATGTGTCATTTAATGTTATCCTGCATAGCCGAATTAATTTTGCAGGAATGCCAAACGCAGACATGGCTTTATACACCTCTGAACGGATAGGGCTGTCGAATGCGGCTTTATATATGACCAATGAATAGCCTATATACCCGACCAGAAAAATAGCATTTGGTAAATTAATTGTTGTTCTCAATAAACAGACTCCAAGAGGTCCTTTCCGACTTTAACTGTTGATCTTGTGCCAGTTAAAGTTATCCTGTATAGCTGTATGAATTTTGCAGGAATGCCGAATGCAGACATTGCTTTAAACACCTCTGAACGGATAGGGCTGTCGAATGCGGCAGACGTGGATTTTTCAAGGATTTGGCGCAGAGTGAAAATCTGGTTAATGATGGATTTGCCAGGTCTGAAGCCGCATTGGTATGGTTCAATAATGTCATTGACCATTGTTCGTTCACACACAGCACGCTGGATAGCACGATGCGATGGGAAGGAGACTTATTCCTCTATAGTTGGCACATATCGTCTTGTTTCCTTTTTTGTGCCCGGGACACAGGATGCTGAGGTTTCAATCATTGGGCATGCTTTCCTCTAGCCAAACTGTACTAATCAGCTGGTTCATGCTCCTTACCAGCATCTGATCACCAGTCTTGAATAGTTCGGCTAGTAAACCATCGACACCTCCTGCTTTATTATTTTTCAGCCGATTGATTGCAATTCTGACTTCATTTTGCCTAAGGGGGTGATATACACTCTATACCGTCATCTAATA
>NW_026878462.1:0-24221 GCF_032173495.1 Musca vetustissima | reverse complement strand
GATATATCTATCTAAATCTGGACTGATTTTCACGAAACTTGGCAGACATCATTCTATATGACCTAAATGATTAGGCAGTACGTTATGCCAGATTTCGTGCACATCAAAAGATATATAAGGACTTTGGGGCACATTTACATGAAATCGGACGAAACTATATATGGAAGATATATCTAAATCAGGTCCGATTTTCATGAAACTTGGCAGATATCATTCTAGGCTCAATTAAGTACGTTATGCCAAATTTCGTGCAAATCGAAGGATATATAGGGACTGTGGTGCCCCTTTGACATGAAATCGGATGAAACTATATATGGGAGCTATATCTAAATCTGGGTCATTTTCTCGAAAGTTGGCAGATATCATTCTAGGCTCAATTCAGTACGTTATGCCAAATTTCGTGCAAATCGAAAGATATATAGGGACATTGGGGCACCATTTACATGAAATCGGACGAAACTATATATGGGAGCTATATCTAAATCTGGACCGATTTTCTTGAAACTTGGCAGACATCATTCTAGGCTAAATTCAGAACGTTATGCCAAATTTCGTGCAAATCAAAAGATATATAGGGACTTTGGGGCACCATTTACATGAAATCGGACGAAACTATATATGGGAGCTATATCTATATCTGGACCGATTTTCTCGAAACTTGGCAGACATCATTCTAGACCTAAGTGATTAGGCTGTACCACATTTCGTGCAAATCGAAAGATATATAGGGACTTTGGTGCAACATTTACATGTAATCGGACGAAACTATATATGGGAGCTATATCTAAATCTGGACCGATTTTCTCGAAAATTGGCAGACATCATTCTAGGCTCAATTCAGTACGCTGTTCCAAATTTCGTGCAAATCGAAAAATATATAGGGACTTTGGGGCCCCATTTACAAGAAATCGGACGAAACTATATATGGGAACTATATCTAAATCTGGACCGATTTTTACGAAACTTGGCAGACATCATTCTAGACCTAAATGATTAGGCTGTACCAAATTTCGTGCAAATCGAAAGATATATAGGGACTTTGGTGCACCATTTACATGAAATCGGACGAAACTATATATGGGAGCTATATCTAAATCTGGACCGATTTCTCGAAAGTTGGCAGACATCATTCTAGGCTCAATTCAGTACGCTGTTCCAAATTTCGTGCAAATCAAAAGATATATAGGGACTTTGGGGCCCCATTTACAAGAAATCGGACGAAAATATATATGGGAACTATATCTAAATCTGGACCGATTTTTACGAAACTTGGCAGACATCATTCTAGACTTAAATGATTAGGCTGTACCAAATTTCGTGCAAATCGAAAGGTATATAGGGGCCGTTTACATTAAATCGGTTAAATATATATATGGGAGCTATATCTAAATCTGAACCGATTTTTCCCAATTTCAATAGGGTTCGTCCTTGGGCCGAATAAATGGCCTATGCCAAATTTCCTCCAATTCGGATCATAAATGCGACCTGTACTTTGTTTACAATTTAACATGGACAGACAGACGGACGGACGGACATGCATAAATCGACTTAGAAAGTAATTCTATGTATATTCTCAAAAGGAACCATGGGTCTATCTCGATTATTTTTGCCTGTTACAAACATATGCACAAAGACATAATACCCTGTACCACAGTGTGGTGAAGGGTATAAAAATGAAAAAATGCATTCTATGATGTATATATTTATCCTAGAAGGACATAGACCAATATATGGAAGAGGAATAGCTGATAGTAGTTATACGTAAATATTTACAGGGGTCTACCTAATATTGTACCCGATATTTTTTAATATTACCACAATAGAGGGAGGGAATATCGGATATTTACATGAAGTTTCGGTTATGGTCAAGGACGACACCTATAATTTTCGGTGATGATCAGTATATTTTTTGGTGGTAAAATTGACCCTCACTTAATTGTTGTATGATTTTTTTCAAGTCCCTTCTATAGACCACAATTATAAGCCGAACATCACAACACATCACAGGGAGATGGGAATCTGGCCAAATATTTGAAAGCTGGACGAATCAATTAAAACCGTTGTGTGTAAAATGACAAAAGTAGCATCTTATACATGATCACCATAGAAAAGAAGGGTAAGAAAGAGGAGTTGTTGGACTATGAATCCACAGTAAGCTAGAGTTCCGTGGTAGTTGTGTAGGGTATAATAAGGTTGGCCCCCTTCACGTTGTCTCAAAACTTCAATTTTTTTTAAATACTTGCGATCGGACTGGCTACATCTACACAAAATAGTAATAATCTCAATTTTATACTAAAAGAAGATTTGGTGCACCTGCCGAGTATGGGCACTTCCGCGGTCACTTACACGACTTTCGGAGGCAAAATTAACCTTTAAATGTTAAATAAATCAAAAACAATTATTTGTTTCTTTACAACTTACCATTACTACTTTTCTGTAGCATATATGAGTACTATAAGTGGTAACAGATTGAGAGCCTACGATTTTTATCCTTTGAGATAAACGCCACAAAAGGTCAATATCACGCGACTTCATATATACATGACTTTACAAATCATTGCTGGTAATTGGAAAACTCTGCGAATTGTGTGAATTTCTAACCGAATTGACCTTTAATGTATATTTTGTATAGAAAATATTCAAAAATTATCAATATTGACCTAACATTTATAATTGCCACATTTTTCACACGAAGTGGCTGTAATTTGTCCATTCCGGTTCGAAGATGATACAAATATCTGTATATATTTTTAGTATATTGCCCATATATAGAGATCACTCCAACCGATCAATATAGAAATATCTTCTGATAAACAACACAGAATTCTGCCAGACCCTATGAACATGTCGTTTATAGGGTCTGGCAGAATTATATTTGTACCTATACTGACCGGTACATAGCCAACATTGAAATAACCAATCTCATTGAGGTATTTCCATTCGAAAAGTTTGTAAAGCTTTAATAGGATATTAGTTATTTTGAATATTTTCACCGCGTAGTCCAACAAATGCATAAATAATTTAAATTCCTGCAGAATAATCTAGCTCAATTATTTTTGACCGATTCGACCATTACTTAGAAATTTTCCTCCATAATATGCTCTTATCAAGTCAATGGCTAATTTCTGCCAGTCAGGAAAGGTTTAAAGTGTCAATACAATTATTACGTGTCCTC
The DNA here is from genome assembly GCF_032173495.1 of Musca vetustissima. Classification (NCBI taxonomy): domain Eukaryota; kingdom Metazoa; phylum Arthropoda; class Insecta; order Diptera; family Muscidae; genus Musca; species Musca vetustissima. The sequence goes on along the minus strand of NW_026878462.1, from coordinate 21,046 downwards.
TGATAACCTACAACTTGTGTAATTGTTTAATAGAGAAGTCCATTTTCGTCTTACCGTCTTAAGAACAGAAATTTATTTAAGTTATTTGAGCTATGACTATTCCTACATTAGGAATCAAATATAAATAAGTACATATTTGATTCCGGAACACATTCAAAGAGTTCTGATCTCCCAGGAATATTTGTGGCATATGTGGGGCCAATCTGTCACTAAAGACTAACTCCTACTAAAACCATGAAATATTTGTCCTAGACCCCCCTTTTAGTATATCGATCTTCGTAGCTGCATCGATCTAGCTATGTGTAAACATGGATATGTTGCGTGAATGTTCGGTTCTGGCCGGTTAATATTTAAGGGATCAAATGTATCAAAAATATATTTCTGTGACCACAATTATGACCTAGGGATACATTGTAGCGTGCAAAAGTCGATTTCAAGACTGTATATCAACCAAAAATGGATTTTTAGACTTTTCGATTTTAGCCTTTGTCTAAAAATTCGAGTTTTTGATCTCTGTATTTTGATCTTTTTAAAATCAATATTCGACCTTTACTGACTAATGCAAAATCGTATTTTTGTGCAATTTGGGCTTTGTGACAATAAACAAAGTATTTATGAAGAAAATCGAAAGTCGATGTACTTATCCCTATTCTGGCCCCAACATCACATTAAACAGACATCACGATACACGGATACCACCGATACCGCCAAGACATTTGTGCAGGCCACAAAACCCTATTGAAATTGAAGAAAAACGTTTCAGATTTACGTATAGATCTCATGTCCGATTTTATGTAAATGGTGCACTAAACCCTCATTTATTGTCCCATTAAGACGAAATTTGGAATACCATACCGTATGGGGTCTATAATTACGCGTGTTAAATTTCGTGAAAATCTGTTGAAATTTAGATATAGCTCCCATATATGTTTTCGTCCGATTTCATATAAATGGAGCACGAGCGTTTCCAAATTTCTTCCGATATACACGAAAGAGTGCATAGCCTAATTAATTAAGTATTTTATGATATTTGCCAAGTTTCGTTGAAATCGGATTAGATTTAGATATAGTTTAAGTACATATGTTCATCCGATTTTATGTACTGGTTCACTAAACTCCCACAGTTGTCCGATTCTGACGAAATATGGAATACCGTACTGTGTTGAGTCTAAAGTGACGAGTGTTAAGATTCGTGGAAATCCGTTCAGCTTCCATATATATTTTCGTTTGACTGTACCTTAACAGGAATCTTAGAAGAATCTCTTAAATATACAAAACTTGATGAAAGGTATTATATAGTGGGCTCCCTTTTGAACTTTCCTTACTGGTTTATAAACAAATATTGTTCGAAAATATGCGGTTTGCATACACAAGTTTTCATAGGCCCGCCACTTTATTAATTTATATTAATAATCGTAGTCCAAACCAGAGCCAGATACGTACTATTTCTAATCGCGTGTAAAATTCGTGGAAATCGTGCCCGCCTGTCGAGAAAAGGATTTTGTTCTAATTACAAAAAATAAACAGCAACAAAATTATGTATTGTTATTTTCATCTTCTTGTCTTCAGAATGAAATCAATAATGTGGGGGAATCCCTTTAGTCCAGTGTTAACTATATAGGGTATCATATGTTCGGCCGATCGACTATACTGCTCACTGGTTTCAATATTGTTTTAGTTAAAAACGACTTTTTAGATTTTGTTTTCATGAACAATACAAATAGTGTTCGAAATAATTTTTGATTTACCATGGCTAAGGCACGATACTAATTATTCAAAAATAAAATTATTATTTAAGTTTACCTTTAGTAACGATTTAATCCATTAATGAATTTACAACAATATGTAAATTTCAATTTAAATCCATTGATATTAAAATTAAAAATGTATTTCTTTCATTTTCAGCACATTCACAATCCAATCATCATTATGTCGGTAAGTATTTTCTTTGTTTTCCATATATTTTTTTACACTGTTTACCATTCTATTGTATATTCACTGTTTACATATAATTTGCATATTTAAATTTTATTTCGAATATCAAATTTATTTATCTTTGAAAACTTTTTTTCATTTCGCAAAATATTTGTTTTTCCATTCTCCGACACGTAAAAGTTTCCCCTATTTTTATGCAATCGATAAAAATTCCTTCAAATAAACTCGCGACGGCTTTTTGGCATTGCCTGTTGCACAAAACCAGAAAACGCTACAACGACGACGACAACGATGATGACGGCGAGAAGTTTTGTTTTTTGCGCAAAACAAAAGAAACGCGAACATAAACATAAAAACGTCACGCACGCGCACTTGAGTTACAGCAACTACTGGTTAGTGGTGGCTGGTTGACTGGCTCGTTGTTGCATTCACCGAGCACAACGAATGTTTTTACAAAAAAAGCAAACCACACCAACAACAACAAAAGAAAAGATGAGCAAAAATCGCAGTACACCGCAACCACCAACAATTGACAATGTGGCGCAACGAATGCGATTTAGCAAAAACAACAACAACAAAAGCAAAATAAAAATTCCCCCCATCTCAGAACAAAAACAACAACTAAAACGCAAATAAACTTTTTTGTGGTTGTTGCTGTTGTTATTGTTGCTGCTATAGTAGCAGCTTATTCCGTCTTTGGCAAATCCGTAGCCACAAACAACAACAACACAAAAAATTGCATTGCAAATCGACACAATATCAGCAAATCTCAGATCTCTCTCTTTATCTCTCTTTGGTTGTTTGTGGAAAGAAGGAGAGCTTTATTGTCAGTGTTTTGTTTTTCAAAGAGAACTGAAGAGAATTTAATGAAGCTGAGGTTTTTATGAACAATTTGCAATAATGCGAAGTGCTCCCCAATTCATGGTTGCCACATTTGAAGGGCCTCGATGGGATTTTTGCGGGGTAAGAACTTGAAATCAAAGAATTTGAATATTCCACCTATATATATATATATATATATATATATCTATATAATACCTTCTAAAGTTCTCTAATATATAGAAAACTTTTTTATTCTAAATCTAAAGATTTACTTTCGTAGGGAAAATACATTCTTTTTATACCCTCCACCATAGTATGGAGGGTATATTAATTTTGTCATTCCGTTTGTAACTCATCGAAATATTCATTTCCGACCCTATAAAGTATATATATTCTTGATCAGGGTAAAATTCTAAGACGATCTAGCCATGTCCGTCCGTCCGTCCGTCCGTCTGTTGTAATCACGCTATCTTCTGAAGGAATTGAGATAGGATGCTGAAATTTTGCATAGGGTTGTCTTTTGTCTGCAGGCAGGTCAAGTTCGAAGATAGGATATATCGGTCCACGTTTAGACATAGCTCCCATATAACAGTACCCCCCAATTTTCGGTATTTTGAGGTTCTTGGGCGCGTTTTTCAACCGAATACGCTGAAATTTGGTACATTGGGTTCTTATTGGGTACTTAATGTCCCCACAAAAAATTATAAATATAGGTCCTTTTTTCTGGTAGCCCCCATATAAAGGTACCTCCTAATTTTCAGTATTTTGGGGTTTTGATTGTATTTTTCCACCGAATTGGCTATAATTTAGTATTTCGAGTTCTTAATATGTACCAAATCTCTCCACAAAAAATTATAAACATATGTGAATTTTTTCGGATATCCCCCATATAAGGGTACCCCCCAATTTTCGGAATTTTGGGGTTCTTGAGCGCGTTTTTCAACCGAATACGCTGAAATTTGGTACATTGGGTTCCTAATAGGTTCCAAATCTCTCCACCAAAAATTATGAATATTGGTCCATTTTTTCGGATAGCCCCCATATAAGGGTACCCCAATTTTCGGTATTTGGGGGTTCTTGAGCGCATTTTTCAACCGAATTTGCTGCAATTTGGTAATTTGTAGTCGTATATGGTAACAAATCTCTCTACCAAAAATTTTTAATATTCACCCCCTTTTTGGGGTAGTCCCCATATAACCCCCTTTTTTATATTAAAATAGTTATCTGATTTGTTCCGCGTTTTGAGTTTGGTTCTAAGTCTCTTTTGTAATCATTTCACCTGCGGAGGATAGAGAGATAAACAATTAGAACGTAAGGTTCGATAATTAACTATAGCCGCATTTAGACCTAGCCCCTGATTGGAAGTTCGAGAATTTGAACTAAGCTTGGAAGAAATAATAAGATGGGCAAAGTTTGGATGAAATCTAAATTTTCTGAAACGGATTTGGTCCAAAGAAACATGGGGTCTAGAACCAATATTTCGATGAGACACATTTTCACCGTGTTAAAGTCTATACACCCTCATTAGCCATAAGGCTGAGAGTATAATTATCCTTTAAAATTTTCTAAAATTTTTAATTATGGTTTACATAATCCGTTTTTAGAAATGTCGGTATAGGTCCACTTTTTGGTATGTTCCCTATATTTTCATTTCTAGTACCTGTCAATATATCTATGGTGGAGGGTATCCAAAGTTCGGCCCGGCCGAACTTACCGCTTTTTCACTTGTTAGGATTTGTATAGGCACAGACCTTCCAAATATCTTATATAAAAGTAGACCTACTAATACAGCTCATCTATTTGGCCCAAGGACGAACCCTATTGAAAACCAGTAAGGAAAGTAGTAAAGTCGGACGGGGCCGACTATATGATACCCTTCACCACTATGGATATATTAAACAGGACTATTAACATGAAATTGGATGAAATAAAATATGTGATATTTATCTAAATGTGAATCTACCTATATATCCATAAGTTATATAAATCGACTTCAATCAAATATAAATAGGTTATCTGTTGGGCTATGTCTGTACTTCTAGAAAACGCAACTACGTAATTCTATGCTCAATTTTGTACGTTGTGCAAAATTTGATGTCAACCTGACTAGCATGAAGAGTTTGATGTCCAATTTACTTAAAATCGGGCGAAAATATATATGGAAGCTCTATCCAAATATATCGAAGGATATATAGGGACTTTGGTGCACCATTTACATGAAATCGGACAAAACTATATCTGAATCTGGGCCGATTTTCTCGAAACTGGGCAGACATCATTCTAGGCTCAATTCAGTACGTTATGCCAAATTTCCTGCAAATCGAAAGATATATAGGGACTTTGGGGCACCATTAACATGAAATCGGACGAAACTATATACGGGAGCAGACATCATTCTAGCCTCAATTCAGTACGTTATGCCAAATTTCATGCAAATCGAAAGGTATATAAGGACTTTGGTACACCATTTACCTTAAATCGGAGGAAGATATATACGGGAGCTATATCTAAATCTGAACCGATTTTCACGAAACTTTGCACACATCATTCTAGACTTAATTCAGTGCGCTATGCCAAATTTCGTGCAAATCGAAAGATATATAGGGACTTTGGTACGCCATTTACCAAAAATCGGCCGAAACTAAATATGGGAGCTATATCTAAATCTGAACCGATTTTCACGAAACTTGGCACACATCTTTCGTGGCTCAATTCAGTACGCTATGCCAAATTTCGTGCAAATCGAAAGATTTTCAGGGTATAAAGTCCGTAAATCGGGCAAAAATATATATGGGAGCTATATCTAAATCTGAACCGATTTTTCCCAATTTCAATAGGGTTCGTCCTTGGGCCAAACAAATGAGCTGTGATGCGACCTGTACTTTGTTTACAATTTAACATGGACAGACGGACAGACGGACGGACGGACGGACATGCATAAATCGATTCAGAAAGTGATTCTATGCATATTCTCAAAAGGAACCATGGGTCTATCTCGATTTTTTTTGCCTGTTACAAACATATGCACAAAGACATAATACCCTGTACCACAGTGTGGTGAAGGGTATAAATAGGAAAAATCGGTTCAGGTTTAGATATAGCTCTCATAGATAAAGCATGGCATACATAATTAAGTCTAGAATGATATGTGTAAAGTTTCCTGAAATTCGCGTCAGATTTAGATATAGCTCCATATTTTTTTTTCGATTTAAAGCAAATGGTGCATCAGAGTCCTTATATATCTTTCGATTTCCACGAAATTTGGCACAGCGTATTAAATTGAACCTGGAATAATATATACTATGTTTCGAGAATATCGGTTCAGATTTAGATATGGCTCCCATATATATTTTCATCCAATTTTAGGTAAATTTCGGGTCCTATTGACCCGAAATTTTGCACAACGTATCAAATTGAGACAAGAATGACGTTATTGCGTTTTGTTTAAATTGGTGCAGATGCAGACATAGCTGTGAACGGGTGTCTGATTGAGATTAAATTTTTAATATTTCTACTATAGAGGGGAGGTGGAAGATATCATAGACATCTTCCATAAAATGAAGACTTTCTAGATATCTTCAAATGGCATAGAGTCCAGCTGTATATTTTTTGTAGATGGAAGACCTTAGCCAGATGAGAGACCACATACAGATTCGCTTTGATCTGCGTTGGGAAATTTTACAGTCTGTCCCCAATAACTGAAAACCGAAAATTTGTCCAAAAAAAATACTGCTGTTTGAAAAATATGCTAATATATAGTTAATATTAGAAGAGGGGTCTATATCGACGTTTCTTTTTGAAACATGGACCTTTATTGAACATTTTTTACAAGGTTGAGAAACTGGAATTTATCTGAAGTCACATCGGTTGGAAAAACGACTAAGAATTTTCTCTCTTCTATTCTGAAGGAACCACAAAAGTTCAATAGCAGTCAATTCTATTAGAAAATGTAGATGATGGTACGAAATCCTCGGAATGGGGATTATATTACAGTAACTGGGGCAGTGTCAAACCTTTGACCTCTATTGACAATTTTCTTCTGGGAAAGCAATTCATTCTGTGAATACTAGAAATGTTTCGGAAAGTGGGTTCCTATGTAAGAGGGAGCTCAATTGTCGAAGCACATTTTCCAATGCGATTGAGAAATCTTCAAAAGCTTTAAAAAATTCTTCTGGAACGAAAATCGTTGATCACGCATTTTTTTTTTTTTTTTTGATGTATTGTAGAAACAAAACAAGTCCCTGCGTTAAAGGTCAAGGCCATACGACGTGGGATATATCGATCCATGTATTTTTGGGAGTCATCCAACCAAATGTTTCGAAATATGTCCATATTTTAGTTAAGTCCCCCATTATAAACGATAACTCCAGATTTTTTAATAAGCTTTTCCACTAAATTGACTTTAAATTTCGTATTTTTTGACAATTCGTCTGCTTTTTTGAACTAAAGTGTCTGTAATTATACATTTTGGGTTCTGAATAGGTACAAAATCGCCCTACTAAAATATATCAATATTTACTCATATTACGTTTTTCAAACGAATTGGTTTCTAATTGATTACCAAATCTTCCTACCAAAAAATTAAGGTCAACAACCACCCCCCTCCCCACACACATAATGGAGCCGCCAAATTGTTGGTATTTTTGGCTGTACTATTTGGCTCTCTACTAAAAGTTGCCAATATCACTATTTGTGTATTTTTTTGTTATACCCTTCACCACACTGTGGTACAGGGTATTATGTCTTTGTACCCATGGTTCCTTTTGAAAAAATGCTAGAGTCACTTTCTGAGTCGATTTATGCATGTCCGTCTGTCCGTCCGCCTATATATTTTTGTTAACAAAGTACAGGTCGCATATGATCCGATTTGGATGAAATTTGGCACAGTTCACTTATTTGGCCCAAGCACGAAAACTATTGAAATTGGAGAAAATCGGTTCAGATTTAGATATAGCTCCCATATATAATTTCGTCCGATTTTATGTAAATGATGCACCAAACTCCCAATATTTATCCGATTGAGACAAAATTTTGCACAGAGTACTGATTTAGGTCCAGACTTATGTCTGCGAAGTTTAGTTAAAATCGGTTCACATTTAGATATAGCTCCCATATATAGTTTCGTTCGACTTTATGTGAATGGCGTACCAAGCTCCCAATATTTGTCCGATTGGGACAAAATTCTGCACAGAGTACTGAATTAAGTGCAGACTGATGTCTGCGAAGTTTTGTTAAAATCGGTTCAGATTTAGACATAGCTCCCATATACAGTTTCGTCCGATTTTTTGTGAATGATACGCCAAGTTCCCAATATTTGTCCGATTGTGACAAAATTTTGCACAGAGTATTGCATTAGATCCAGACTGATGTCTGTGAAGTTTGTTTAAAATCGATTCAGATTTAGATATAGCTCCTATATATAGTTTCGTCCGATTTTTTGTGAATGATGCACCAAACTCCCAATATTTGTCTGATTGAGTAAAATGTGATTACAAAAAACAAATGGTGTATGCAACGGTGCCCATATATGACTCCATTTCATACAAATGGTACACCAACGAATCCAAGTATGTCCGTTTGAAATGCAATTTTTCATTGATTTCAGAATTGTATGTGTTTGAATTTTTCAATTGGTTCAAATATTTATCTAGATAGCACATTTAATTTCGCCCGATTTCATCTCAATGGTCTTCCAAAGATTCTATGACCGTTCTATCTACAGGATATTGTAGATATTAACATGTCCTGCATGTACCCAAAGTGGTGAAGGGTATCATATAGTCGGCCACGTCCGACTTTTGAACTTTCCTTACTGGTTATTTCATCGATTGCTGCAAGACCGGTATAATTCAAAAAAGAAAATGAGTTTAAAGTCGAATTATTTATATTCTATACAGTGACAATGTTTTGCAAGCCCTCTAATTACCTTCAGTAGGTACCATAAATTTTACCAGAATTTTTTATTCATCTTCAAACAGAGACTGGGTTATTTTTTTTAAATATATTAATCAGTTACATTATGAAAAAATTCAATGTTATTGAAAGGGTGAAAATAACAACACACACATTTTATTTCTTACTCTCAACAATAATTTAAATCCCTTGCTCTTTTAAATTTCCAACAAAAATCTGTTAATGCTCCACTTGCGTTCCACATAGACATTTTCGCAATAAGCAACTTTTGTTAACATAACTCAATTAAATGGTTTATTCTCTCATAGATTTTTGAAACGGATCACTACAAGAGAGTTAAGAGGTAATCAAAATTGCTGAATGAGTTGGAGTTCTCTGATTTTATGCATACTAAACATTATCTCTCAGTAAGTCGTTAATTCCCCCATTCTCTTCTGTTACTACATTGGAGCACGTTCTACCCCAGCACACTCTTAACAGTTATTTCATTATTTCTCTCTCTTACTCCTTGCTATCTCTTAAATCTCCCCCATTGTGTTGTGTGGGGAGACTCTCTAAACAGGTTTCATATTAACGGCGAATTGGCTAAATTTTCTGCCTACTATTGTTGTTGTAGTTTACGTTTTTTGTTTGGGTTCTCTAATTTTTATTCAAATTCAATTACTCGATCGCTCACAAATTTCGTTTGAGTTTATTTAAATTTCTCCCAACTATTGACATCTCTTTTACTCACACACCGTACTAATGGCGTTATCTCCGATTTTTTTTATTCTATCATAAAGGGGAGAATTCCGTTATTGTGTTTGTTGTAGTTGTTGTTTGTTTAGCTAATACAGCCGACTATTTTGAATTTTAAGTAGCAGCAGTAGTTGTTGTTGTTGGTAGTGGCGTTGTTTCTCAATTCTCGTTATCATCGGAATGGGTGGAGTCTGTTGTTATAAGGCAGCCACTTAAATGCCTAGAAGTGCATGTGGAGCCTAAGCTAATCACCCAATGGGATTTGAGACTGAAGTAATTTAGATATCTATTGGATTTTATAATATCACAATGAATGACAATTGAAATGAGGTTGTTTTAAACAGAAATTAGTAGGTATGTGTATATTGTGCATTGTAATGAATTGACAATTCTTTATATAGAATTTTTATTAAGAATCGAATGACTCAACATTTAATAATACTCTATGGAAACTAACTGTTCAGATACATTTTCAAATAATAAGACATTGACAATTTAAAATAAGGATCGTCATTAAATCCATAAACTCAGTATGGAGATTATTTTACTTTTCTGGTTGCAAATATCCATACCGAAAATAATAAATATTGGCCTAATTTTTAGATTAGTCCCCATAAAAGTGTGTTTTCCATTACGGTGTACTTTTTAGATTTTGAACACCTTATTTGCTAAATTAGCTGTAATTTGCTATTTTGAGTTCTCTTCGGGCTGCAAATCTTCTCAACAAAAATTATCAATATTCGTCCACTTTTGGGGTATCATCCGGCAGTCTGTGTGCTGAAATCACTATAGAGCTCGCAATATTTAAAACAAGACATTGACATTTTGCAGTTATATTGCTACCAGTAGGGTGTTTGGTATTGAAATTGTATCAACGTTTTCTAACCAAAGGTAATATTAGTTGCCATTTCGGTTTTTAGAGGGTAATCAATTCAGAAAATGGTCAGTAAAGTTTCATGTTTTGACATAGTTTCCATATAAAGCTTCCCGCCCCCATTTTCCGTCTTTTTTAGACCAGTTTTTCGGTTTCTCGGAGGATGACAAAATGTTTTGTAAAATATTTTGGATGTATGCCCATGTTTTGAAATATCTCCCATATAAAGGTCCCGCTCCTTTTTCCGTATTTTGAAGGTCTTAACCACATTAATCCATCGAAATAATTCCGCTTAATTTTACAGTACGTTGAAATTCGTAACCCAGTTTTTATTTTACTCAGAGAATAAAACATCTATTAGAAATCGATTTACAAAGGCCCTGACCTTTTTAAGAAATTTGAGATGCACTCCACACGGTGGAGGGTATAACAAATGTTGGTTTAGGTCGAACTTGGTGACCGGCACGTGGTGGTTTTGAGGATGATTTATCAATGTTGTGAGGAATTTATAAAATTCTAATATAACCGCATTTATTGTTATTCGGTATAGACAATGTCTGAAGATGAGTTGTTGAACTTACAATTTGTATCAATTATTTATATTGATAATGTTTTCGATTCCCATACGGTTCCAAATTTTCCTACCTAAAGTGTTCACTCTCGGTCCATACCTTCCATATAACCAACCCACAATTTTTTGGTTTCATCCTAATTTGTTTTCATTTAAAATTAGAGACTACATGTACCATCGTCATAATTTTGACGATTTCAGAAATTCAACCGAACTGTTTGTAACGAAATATTTTAAGTTTTTATTGGGTGCCAAATCTTCCTATCAAAAACAATAAATATGGGTCCATCTTTGGGTTATAGCTTCCATATAAAGTACCAACCCCTTCATATTTATTTTGATTTTGTATTGAAAAGTCAAATAGTCGAAATCGACTTTTGATCTTCGAGGAAATCGCAAAATCGACTTTCGCTTTTCTTTTTAAACATGTGGTTTATTATCCCAAAGCCCAAATTGACCAAAAATTACACATTCCAGAACTCTATTTTATGCGTTGACAACAATTTATATAAATAAAAACAAATTTGTCGATTTTGCATCAGTCGGTAAAAGTCAAAAATCGATTTTGAACAGGTTCGACAAAATTGAAAGATCAAAAAGTCGATTTTTTAGTCAATAACTAAAATCGAAAAATCTATTTTTGGTCAGAGGCAAAAATCAAAAAGTGGACTTTTGCGCTCGACTACCTATCCCTAATAAGGGCCATAACATGGAGTGTCCCACAACCACTCGATGTCACAAGAAACGTCCTCGCAATGTGTGACTTGAGATTAATATCAAGAAAATATCATGCTACAAGACTAATCAATTGAATACGAATGAAAACGAATCAGGAACCCACACAAAAACAGATTAAACGTAGGAAATGGAGATAAATTGGCGCTTGAGTGGTCAGAAAATACGTGGCGATAAAGATGGGAAAAAAAAACACCGGTAATTAACGAAATAAAATGATGGTTTGTAGGAGCCAATTTTCCTAATGAAAACTATAGATATCGCACTACCTTTTTCTATTTTTTAAAGATTTGTCATTTTTGGTTCCCAATGAAATAAGACGCTCTACAATTTTGTATACATTACATAACTACAGCGGAACTCGTTTACTCGTTTATCGCTATAAGCGATATGAAATAAAGGGGAAAACATCTTCGGCACTTTTGGATCTTCACTGATCGAAAAGGAATACGAGACCTATATCAATAAAATCTCCAGTAGCCAAACTCAAACAAAAGCTAACAAGGGTATTGGAAAAGGGTAATTATTTTTCGAAATTCTATGTACGTAAACGCAAACTGCGGGACGAAATTTTCCACAGGAAAAAGTCTCATAATGGAAGCCTTAATCATTCCTCGATGAATAAGTCAGAGATGAAGTGTCGGAGGAAACCTTCTTTTCCATTATAAGCCCATGCTAAATATTCACCGTTACCCTCAACATCGTAGTCAGGATTATGTGGCCAATTTGAATGAGTATCATTTGCCGCATAAAACGACAATCTATAAAAAAATATTCAATACAGGCCAGTCCAGAACATTGAGCGGAAGTATATCCTCTGCCCTTGAAAACTTTAGTATTGGGAGTTATCAATTCGGAAATTTCCCTATTACGTTTTGTCATCAATAGCGAGGAAATATAAGAATCTGTAATGGAAGAGAAAAATATTTGTACAAACTACCACCTGTGAAACGTGTGAGGTAATGCGTAGCCTCATGGAAACCGATGTGAATGAGTCTAATGAGGATAAATGGGCCACACTTAGTTTTTCTAAATTATAGTGTCAAAGTATTCGATGAGTAAATAAATTAATTGGCCTAAACATAAAAAAACAATTGTCGCAAAGTAGGTGGAGGGGGAGGAGCAGAAGGCAAGATTCTATTAATTCGAAAGAAATTTTGCAAAATGAATTGGCCCAAAAGGATCTGCGCGAGAATCGGAATTCTTTATCGGGGAAGTTATCCGCAAAGCAGAATTAGTTGTTAATTTCGTGGAAAGCTGCAATCAAAGAAGATCCCTATTGTTTTTGGTAAAGATCGGTTAATATTTAGGAGATGAAATGGACCAAAAACTTTATCTTTTCTATTTTTCTGTCCGCTCAAGAGGCCGCAATTATAACCGGAATATCATACAATGTTTCATTGGATAGGGGAAAGATTGATATGAAATTTTACATGAAGACCCGGTTAAGGACAAATACGATACCTATTATTGTCGCTGATATTCAGACGCTATATCCCCTAAACATCGACAATTATAGGCGTCGTATTTGACCTTAACCGGCACTTCTACCAAATCATTCCCCTTTCCCATGAAACATTTGATGATATTCGTGTCATAATTGCGGCCCCTTGAGCGGACAGAAAAAAAAAATTGTTGTTCTCTAGTCACTTATAAGCCATAACCCACAATTTTAAGAAGAACATCACAAATTTTATACAAGAAAAATATCTGGCAAACTAAAATGTCTGTTCTGAAAATGATCGGTCAATATACAGCGGATCAAACCAGAAAAGACATTTTTGTTTAAACTAACTAAATTGATTCTTATGGCGAAAATGTTTTACTCCGGGCAAAGTTGCCAGTTTTACTCGGAAAAGTTGCCAGTGTAAGAATGAGAAGCTTTTGTTCTCTAGTCGGTCAAAAGGGCGTAAATATAGAAAAATGTCGTCCTCGAAAAGTTAGAATTCAGTGTTAGTTGTGTAGGGTATCATCACCAGTGCGATTTTACTGATTCGACTCAGTAAAGCCATAAAGTTGACACCCTCAACTTTATGGCTGACGAGACGGTATATACACTTTGATACGGTGAAATATTGGGTTTAGACCCCATGTTTCAGAAAATTTGGAATCGATTTACAAATGTCCATCTGTCTGGCCTTCTGGGGCGCACGATAACTCTCGAAGGGAGTAATCGATTTCATCCTAACTTTGCACATATTAATATTTCTTTCAAACTTACTTCAAGTTCCAAGATGGAGTACATTGGACCACGCCTTCTGGTACACCCACCACAAAATGGTCAAAATTGTATCTAAACTTATTTTATAATATCATACGAACGGACTTTCCGATTTGAACCAAACTTTGTGCAATTTATTATCTTTACCAAGCCTGGATCAAGTAGGAAGATGGGAGCCATTGGCTTACTTCAGCTGGTACCTCCACCACAAATGTAAAAATATTTAATATTTATAAATCCAATTTCAGGCAAACGAAATGTTTGATTTAAACCAAACCTTACAGAACCTATTATATTTACCAGGCCTAGATCAAGTTGGAAGATGGGACCCATTGGTCTACTCCTTCTTGTACCTCCCCCACAAAATGGTCAAAATTGTGCTAAACATTAACTTTATAATAGCATGCAAACGGACTTTTATTTACCTATTATCTTTACCAAGCCTAGATCAAGTAGGAAGATGGGACCCATTGGCCCACTCCATCTGGAACTTCCTCTACAAATTGTCAACATTTTCAATATTTATGAATCCAATATCAGGTGAATGGAATGTCCAATTCGAACCAAACTTGGCACAATCTATTATCTTTACCAAGCCCAGATCAAGTTTGAAGATGACACCCATTGGTCCACTATTTCTGGAACCTCCTCCACAAATGATCGAAATTTTCAATATTTATAAATCCAATAAGAGGCTATTGGACTGTCCAATTTGAAGCAAACTTTGCAGAAACTATTATCCTTACAAAGTCTACATCAAGTTTGAAGATGGGATCCTTTTGTCCAATCCTTCTGTTATCTCCCACACAAATGGTGTAAATTTTTCAAATTTATGAATCCAACATCAGGCGAGTGGAATGTCCGATTTGAACCAAACTTTGCACAATCAATATAACCAAGAATATATCACGTTTGAAGATGTTACGCATTGGTCTACACCAGCTGGTACCTCCCCCAGAAATGATAAAAATGTTCAATATTTATAAATCCAATATCAGTCGAATGGAATGGCCGATTTCAACCAAACTTTGCACAACCTATTATGTTCAACAAGAATAGATCAAGTCCGATGGTGGGACCCGTCTTCCCTCTACGCTGGTACCTCCGCCCAAAAAGGGTCAATAATATAAACATTTTTTGAAGAGAACTGAATAGAATTTGTTTAATTCCGAAGGCCTCCGCATTTATAGATCCCTAAAAAGTTAACGTTTAGTGGTAGTTGGGTAAGGTATCAAATGTCGGCCCCGTCCGGCTATACAGCTCTGCTCACTGGCTTTATAATTTGTTTGTTTTAGTTTTAAAATTTCCCTTTTAATTATTATATGTTGTTAACTGATAACAACCTCGAAAGAAAAACAAATACCCCAAAATTTCGTCTCTATTAAGAACATATCTTTGGAAATTCATCGCCAAACCAAAACAAAAAGAGACCTAACTAACCCTTTTTAAATAACAAAACAGCATGTTATCGAATTCCTTTGGACCAACAAAACATGAAAAAAAACTTCAATTTGTTGATGTTTGTTGCTCCATCAACACCAGCACCAACAACAACAGCTCCTCAACTTAGCGGCAGTAAGTCAAATCGACGAAACAAATTAACAAAACAGCTACCAAGACAATTAGTTACAGATAAACTTAACAATGGTGGATAAACGCCAAAAACGTAAATTGTTTTATGTTGAATTACAACAACAACAGCAACAACAAAAACGACAGAACAGAAACGCCAAGAAAAAAATTAAACAACAACAATAACATTGGGACCAAACAACGAAAAAAACGGTAGTGCAACAGTTAACAATTGTTGTTGTTGCTGGTGGTAGAAACAGAAGCTCTACTCCCAACATTTTTTGTTGTTGCTGTTTTTTTTTTTCATTTGGTGTGGCACAATGCGTTTTACAAAAGATCCGACCGACCAACCGGCAGACCGACAAAACAAAATGTTGCCGTCATCTTTATCGGGGCAACACGATCAGTGTTTTATTTGATGTTATCTCATGGACATAATCTTTAGACAAAGATTTGTGAACAAAACTGTAGACGTGAAAACGCCAAAAGCTATCAGCCGGCAGCAGCAACAACAACAACTACATCAGCAAACAAACAAAAATAACAACAACAGCAGGAGCAACATCAAATGATGATGCTGCTGATGTTGATGATGAAGAGATGATGACAAGCGGCGGCAGACTCTTCTTAGCCAAAAGCTGACACAAAAGCTTTCCAGCTAGCCAGCCAGCCAGTCATTAAATGGATCGTCAACATAAAACCGACACACACGCACACATTTCTCTGTCAGCAGGCTATGCATCCATCCATCCTGCCGCCATCACCAAACCTCACTCCGCTACCAACTACTACTACTGCTGACACAATTTCTGCCCATGGCCATGATGCTGACCACCGGTGCTGGTGGTCATCGTTTAAAGACCAATTAAAATATGCTCTTCAAATAAAATCAAAATAACAGCAGCAACAACAACAACCAAGGAATACTTAAATAACAACTTAACTTTTGTGCCAGCAACAACTACAACAATACTATGCCTGATATTCCATCTACGTCCGATTTTCTGAGGTATTTGCCTGCGCCATGAGCTTTAACTTTTGATCTTCAGTTCAATGGGGCCACTGTGAAAAATGCCGCCTTTTGCCCAGCCATCAATTCAGGGAATATTTGTTCGGCTTTTTGTATTACAACCAGAGTACACGGCTTGTGTAGGGTCTGTAACTTATGGAAATTTAACAATTGTTACACAGAGAAAAAAATGTTGAAGAAAAATAGATACGACCCCAATATGTGTCAAAGACAAATTAGTAAATGCGTCGTTAAGTTCAGGCGGACCAACTTTTTATAACCTCCACCATGAAGTAAACGGTTCGGGAGGTTCGGGACATTCATAAATGACGGGATATACCATATTGCATTTGTGCGGGAAGATTTGTCAAATTAGCAAATTCGGTAAATACAAGTAAAACCAGTGAGCGGAGCAGTATAGTCGGACGGGGCCGACCATACGATACCCTACACAACTACTCTAACATTCTGCGGATGTTTATTTCGAGCCTGGGCAATATTTCGTGATATTTGCACCCTGTTTGTCAAATTAGAGATCAACAGCACCACGTCCTTACCCAAAAATATTTTCCGAATATTCCCAATGTTCAGTACAACCCTTCTAATTACTTCCCATGATTCCTTTCACAGTGGGTTGTGTTGAGATGTTCGAAAAACACACAAGAAATAAGTTTTCGGTCCACTTCATCCCAAAATTATTATCTGATCATCACCTAAAATTATAGGCGTTGTCCTCATGGAAAATGTCAAAGCGATCAGCGCTATATTTCCGCCCTCTAGTGTGGTAATGGGTTACTAAATAATATCTGAATACGTAAGCACCTCTAAATATTTAAGTGTAACTCCCACATCCGAGTACATGCGACAATATAATTGGTATCAATTTAAAGATCAACCACTCCTCTTGGATATACTATCAACTTCTGGGGTCTATGTCCATCAGGGGTAAATATATATGCCATAGAATACAAATTTTGTATTTTTTCACATAAAAGTCAGGGTTCATTTGGGGTCCATCAGGGTCTTTATCAAAATAGGCATGCTTATTCTTTACCCCATTCCCCTTCTCCATGTAAAATTTCGCGATGTTCGAGCCATAATTGCGACCTCTGGAGCGACCAGAAAACACGACAAAAATTAAGTATTTGGTCCATTTCATTCCCTAAATAATAACGAATCTTTACCAAAAAAAAAATTGGGGTCTTCATTGGCCGCAATCAAACCTACATGAAAATTTCGTGAAGATTGGTCCATAACTGTGGCCTGTATCGTGTTTACAAATTATAATGGACAGACGGACGGACGTACACACATGTCTAGCTAGTCGGGATATGAGGATCGGTATACATAAAGGTGGATCTAGGACCAATATTTTGCGGCGTTACAAACTCTTTGGGATGCACAAAGCTATAATACCCTGACAACATAGTTGTGTAGGGTATAGCAAGTTCAGGCGGTGTTGCCTCAGCCTATGGTTTGCGGAGGTCTTCGGAATTACACATAGATTTTATTATTAACCTTATAATCTATTCAATTCGCTTAAAATTAAATTTAGAAGTTTATAAAATATTGACCCTTTGTGAGGTTGTACCGGAAGGAGTGGACCACTGGGTCCCATTTTGACTTGGCAAAGATAATAGGTTGTGCAAGGCTTGGTTCAAATCTAACATTCCATTCGCGTGAAATTGGATAAATGTTTAGCCCAATTGTGACCATTTTGTTGGGGAGATATTCCCCCGATATTCCCCATATTCGAACTTAAACTAAGTTTGGGAGAAATATTACAATGTGCAAAGTTGGGACGAAATCGGTTGCTCACGGACGGACATTCGATCATTTTTGTACCCTCAGATATATGACTAATGAGGGTATATACACATTGTTACAGCAAAAATATTCCTCATCGAAGTATTGGGTTTAGACCTCCATGTGTCTTTGGACCAAATCCGTTTCTCACAATTTGGAGTTGATTTACAAATGTCCGTCCGTCTATTTGTCATCTGGTGCGATAACGCTCGAAGGGAGTAACCGATTCCATCCAAACTTTTCACATCGTAATATTTCTTCCAAACATAGTTCAAGTTCGAAGATGGGGAATGTCAGTCCACTCCTTCTGGTACCTCCTCCACAAATGGTCAACATTTTCAATGGCGAATGGATTCGATTTTAATCAAACTTTATACAACCTATTATATTTACAAAGCCTAGATCAAGTTCAAAGGTGGGATCTGTTGGTCCTCCCTTTCTGGGGTATCTCCTCCACAAATTGTCAATATTTTATAAACTTGTAAATTTAATTTGAAGCGAATTGAATAAACGATTTGAACAACATTACATTTAAAATCTCCTTCAAAATATGAACCAACATAGAAAACATTTTTTACAAATATGTTTTTTGTCTTCAAAGAACTCGGAATGCCTATATGGTTAAACCTTCAAAATAATTAAAATGTGGCGGGGCCTTTATATTGGGGCAATGCTAAAA
The DNA here is from genome assembly GCF_032173495.1 of Musca vetustissima. Classification (NCBI taxonomy): domain Eukaryota; kingdom Metazoa; phylum Arthropoda; class Insecta; order Diptera; family Muscidae; genus Musca; species Musca vetustissima. Next base: position 2,171 of record NW_026878462.1, on the reverse strand, counting down.
CTAGAAACCGACCACTGCATTGGTGTCATAAATTCGCATATGTATTTTACAAATTATTTCGATGTAAATGTCAAATACAATATAGCATATAAGTGACGCTAAACAAGAACATGCATGTAAGTAAATCAAAATAGAGAAGAAAACATAAAAACAAAATAGAAAACTCAAAAAGAAAATTAGTTTCTGGGCCATAGAAAATCCGCCAACATCACCAAATACAAGTCCAAATTTGTTCTTCCACAAACTACAATGACGATTTTGCTCGTCCTCGAAGAACCACAATGCCCCTTGCTGTTTTGTCTCGTGAACATACCCATAGATCGCTGATTGATCAAGATATCGAAATCGATATCGAATTTTTTCCAATAGATTATTCAATTTTTCAACGAAATTTTGCCAAGTGTATATGCTGATGGAGGCGGAAAGAAACAATATTCCAACAGTAGTCACATGCCCTGTCAATTCGTGAATATACACAAGTTTGTCGTAAAATAATCAATTGTTTGCCATATTATATCTGGCATACAGTGGTATAGTAAAGAAATATGTAGTCCCCAGACGTGTGAAGAAATCAGATATTTTTCGTAAAGTTCTTTTGTTCGAAGTAAAAATATTAATTAACAAGTGTTCTAAGTCGAAGTTAAGTTAGAAAATGGATTGGTAAATCTGATAGGGATTTTTATACCCTCCACCATTGTATGGTGGGTATATTAAGTTCATTTTTTCTTTTGTAAATCTTTGAAATAATAATTTGCTGTCCTATAAAAATGTAATCACATTTAGAACATGGTTAAGGAAAATATTCAACATTTTGCAGGTAGATTATAGTCGAATTTGGATTATACCCCCATTGTATTCGTGAAATTTTTAGAACGGTTTTCAATATATTGGTCTCAATATTTCGATATTTTAATAAAATGTCGATATTTTGGGTAGTTTGGAAAGCCTTTTTGGCACTTTGAGGACTTCGAACATGTTTTTGCCGAATTAGCTGTAATTCGACATTTCGTGTTAAATTACAATACCTTGTTTTTTCTGTATTTCGTGGTCAAAATGTCGAAAATGTTTTTTTATAGTTTGTTTCATATTAAAGTTTAAAATCTCAGTTCGGATTGAGAGACAAATCTACACATATCTGATTTTATGGATTCAGAAACGGTTTCCTACCGACATGTTTGTAATTTGCCATTGATTAGCAAATAATCCTAAGAAGTAGTCAATATTGGCCTATGCTCGATATCAGTTTAAGTTATAAAAAAAACAGTAAGGAAAGTAGTAAAGTCTGACTGGGCCGACTATATGACACCGTTCACCACTTTGGGTATATTGTACATATGTATCCTAACAATTGCATGTCTATGTCCCCTGTTTTTCCAACCTATCCTAACTTTAATTTCATTCGAGCAGATTTAGAGCCGTCTGTGTAACATGGAGAAAATATATGGAAAACGATTTATAACAAAATTGATACACGCTATTCGGTACGCCGCGTTGTTAAAAATGTAATCTATATTTGGGAGCTATATCTAAATCTGAACCGATTTTCACGAAAATTAACACACATCATTCTAGACTCGATTCAGTACGCTATGCCAAATTTCGTGCAACACGAAGTATATAAGGGGACTTTGGTGCACTATTTACCTAAAATCGGACGAAAATATATATGAGAGCTATAACTAAATCTCAACCGAAATTTAACACACATCGTTTTAGAATTAATTCAGCACGCTATGCGAAATTTCGTGCAAATCGAAGGATATATAGGGACGTTGGTGCATCATTTACATAAAATCGGACGAACATATATATGGGAGCTATATCGAAATCTCGACCGATTTTCCCGAAACTCACCACTCATCATTCTAGATACAATTCAGTACTATATGCCAAATTTCGTGCAAATCGAAGTATATATAGAGACTTTGGGAGCTATATCCAAATCTGAACCGATTTTCAGGAAAGTGTACCAAATTTCGTGCAAATCGAAAGATATATAGGGACCGTTTACATTAAATCAGACGAAAATATATATGGGAGCTATATCTAAATCTGAACCGATTTTTTCCCAATTTCAATAGGGTTCGTCATTGGGCCAAATAATGCGACCTGCAACATCGACAGACAGACGGACGGACATGCAAAAATCGACTCAGAAAGTGATGCTATGC